>NC_056736.1:536435288-536690288 GCF_019279795.1 Protopterus annectens
GCAGAGGAATACACAGCAGCAACACTGTCAGGTAAAGCATGTTAGAGGAATGGCAGTGTAATTTTAGTGCATAAAGGGTCCAAATTTATATAGAGAAAGTAAGAGGAAGACAGTAGCATTTAAAGGAAGAAATGGGGGAGGAATGGAGGGGAGGATGTGTACTGTAAGCACACAGGCAGCCACTGAGGAAGCACAGAGAAATGGGCAGATATGAACATATATGACAGGAGACACAGAGGCACATAAACAGGTGCAGATACAGACAAAGGTTAGAAAACAGATGTGGAGAGGATGGGGTGCAGGTAGCCTGCCAACCTGTGAGTTATTATAGGTATCAATAGGTGATGGTTTGGGGTCCTGATGGCCAGTAGTAAAGGCTGAACCCACCCTTGGTGGCCTGATACTATTGAACAGCCAGTTTTGTGAGTCTGCTACCTTTTGCATGAGATATTGTTGCAATGTGACCCAGTGGGTCATTGTCCAGTGAATTGCAGCTTCTACTATTTGATGCACCTCTGATGCAGCCAATGCCAGTGACTGGAGTAGTCTACCTGCCTTGCATGGGCCAGAATCTCTTCTAGACAAGGCATTCCCTTTCTAATCAGCATCAGACACAGTCTTGGCTGGGTGGTGGAAGGCCACAGCTAATGCACCTGCAGGTCTGATGGACAATAGTAACCTGAAGAACGGAGACAACATTGTGATACCTTTCATTAATGATGAGGAAAAACAGGTGATGCAGCAGATATTAATGAAGACCAGAGATAGATGCCACTAATCCTACATGCCAGTAATTTCTGCTCCCTCTTGCAGCAGCTGAGAGCATTTTATGCATGCTCTGCTGAACTATAAAAGATATAAGCAAGCAACCAACCACTTATCACATATATGTGTAAGGAAGTGCAATTAACAATGCAGCGATGCAGTTCCATGAAGCTCATTAAGAATGCATAGTCAGGTAGATGTACATGATGAGCGTTTCCTCATTACGGCCACAATAGGTGTTAAAAAGGTATAAACAAGCACAATACGTATGGTACAGAAAAGCAACAAGACATATCGACCGAAAGCAGTTATAACATCAGTAGAGTCTGTTCACTTTACTTGTGCCATAATGCAAATGTCATGAAAACATCACCCATGCAACCCTGAATGGCAATGAGCCCACAACCCTCTTCATTTATAGTCTACAAAGTCTGTCATTGACAAACGGAGCCTGAAAGCAGTCATAGTGAAGAGCTAGTGAAGCATACAGAAGGTGATTGTTATACATCTGCAGACTGGAAGCATAAAGTAAAAAAAAAAAAAAACATTTAAACCTGTGGGGCATTGAACCCTCAGCCTTCTTAAGTTGCACTTTACTGAGCTCTTCATTTACAAGCTGAGCCATGGAAGTGGCCAAGTGGCCACATTGAAGGTGCCTTTTTTGATTGTACTGTGCACAGTTATTAACAAATGCCACCATTGATACCCATGTATATAGCAAGTGATTTTTATACATTTGCAGACTGGGAGCATAAAATCACAAAAAGCATTCAATCCTGAGGGGCCTTGAACCCTTAGCGCTCTTCATTTTTACTTTGTAAGACACTTTACAAGCTGAGCCATAGAATCAGTCACTCTATAGCAATGAACTTTACCCAGTTTTGTATTTGCCCACTGCGGTTCAAGTGATGACTGGCTCATTTACATGACTGATTGCAGCCAAAGAGAATATACATAGTAGATGATTGTGATTGGACTTAATCATTGCTATACAATGAGCACTGCCAGTCCTCATTGTACATGGGCATCTATGGTGGCATTTGTTAACAACTGTGCACAGTACAATCAAAAAATAAAAGTGATTCGGAGCCATATGTGGTCATGTGTGAAGTATGTTTCTTTAGTTTTTTTCCAGATTAAAGATTAGGAAATGTGAGTACAGGAAGAAGGTGAACAAATAAGGAATGGACAGGATGGAGGTAGGGAAAGGGGAAATACTTTTTTGTGGGGCAGGTGATGATTTTGTATTTATGAAGATAAACGTAAGTTGGGGAAAGAAGTAAGGGAAATAAGAGGAAGACAAAAGATTAGGTTGCAGGGGAAGACAGACATGACTGATAGGGTGCGTGGTAACGCAATGTGGAGGAGTGACACAATAGTGAAGAAAACAACAACAGACAAACAGAGGGAAGGCAGTGGTGATGAAAGGGGAGGATTGAACAACCACCAGGGTTGGATATGCACACAAAGGGGAGGGAAACTGGAGGTTGGGAGGATAGGATAGAGTATTCACAGCTGCAGTTTGTGCCAATTGAGACCATGTGGGAGATCACCATCTTTGGCACTGTCACCACTAGGCCCTGTCTCAGATATTGGAGGCAGTGCCAGACAGGGACAGAATACAATGAGTCACTGGAGAGTTCTTCATTTGGCTGAGTTGGGCATCCAACCTCTTGTCTATAGTCTCCCCCAACATATCTGCCTATGGGTGACAAAGACATCACCTCCACATGCACTGCTACAGTGTGTACAATTGTGCCACCATCTGCTGCTAGGCAACCTGATGCAGGTGGTGTAGGCAGAACAGGAGGTGTGGATGCAGCTGTGGAAGGCTTGGGCCCAAATGTGCTGGGTGCTTGTAGTGGTGTTGATGGTGGTGCTGCTATTGCCACTTTTGGGGAGTCAACTAGCATTATCAGTTGGATGGACGCAGCTAATTGTGCTACACATATAAAAAAGAAATGGAGAGAAAACAAAATAATAAACAAAATAGATGCATATAAGAGTGAGGATAGTGACTGGGGGAGGGATACAAATACAATGCAAAACTGAAGATCTTATTATGTTGAGAATGATACAGTTAAACATAATAAATGTGTTGGACCAAAAATCACTTCTGAATTTGACAAAGTATACGTAAGTGAGAGGGCAACATGAACCAAACGCCATAGTCACATGCAGTCTGATGGATTAAAATGATGAGCTATATAGACAGACTGGCGGGTGACTCTAGACCATGATGCAGTGATGATGTCTGACATAAATGTATGCATACAAAGAAAATGTGCTGCTCAGACATTCATTTCCACACAGGTGTTATGCAAAGGAAAAAACTTCTTTTTTACATTGAAACATATTGACTCAACTAATAATGATGATCTTATATATTTGTCTCATGTAATGTGACAAAGACTATGACTGAATAACCAACAACCGATAATGAGACAGAATAATAAACCTTAAATCTTTTTCATGATAACACCTGTGGAGGAGGGTTAAACATTTGTGGATGGATGCCCTCACACTGTAGAAGCACAACCTTAACATTCTGACCCAACATAAACAAGTGGATGCCCACACAAATACACTAATTACATGGAGCCGTCATGCCGTTACCTTTGGGCTATAGTACTCTGGAGCATTTCTCCCCGGACCTCCGCTGAATACAGGATCTGTGGAACCTAGTTGGACTTTCCCAGTCAACAAATGTTAAATAAATAAAAAAATAAAATAAATAAATAGTAGTATTGACAGATGTAGCACTGGTGTGTGAAAGTTATACAATTTTGTAAAGAATCCCTACTACTATTAATGTTAAAAGCAAGATAGTGTGAAGGATGGATACTCACACAGGTGCTCTCTGAGGCACTTCAGTCATCTCCTGTGCAGCTGCCTATTTGCTATAATATCTTCTGGGGCTACAGACATAAACAGAGTAATGTGTAATATTTGTGGATGGCATGCAGTGCAGTTAAAATGTGTAGGTAACGGAAGCTCTACTTACAGTACGTTGGTGGGGTCTGCTGTTTAAATTCATCTTTACATCAGCCAAGGAGGTCAGATTTGTGGTGGCTCATGTTTCTCTAAGGGTAACAACATTGTTCCCAACATGTTATGGTAGCCAGTTGCACTGGTGACAATCTGGTCTAAACTATTCCAGGGTTTACTTGAGGCCCCTTATAGTTGTCCTGAATGAGTCTCCAGCTGTAATCTTTATGTAGGAAGTAAATAAGTATCTTTAACTCCTCCTCACACACCACCTCTATGCTCTAAAAGGAGCATTATCCTCTCCCTCTCTAGCCATGATATCTAACACTGAGGAATCTCAGGAAAAAATGGCAGAGAATTGGTACCCAAATCATGTCCTGCGTACTCTATCTGCTATGCACTGACAGGCATCAATGGGCATCTTATTTTCATGACATACGGCAAACTCAGAAAATATAGGCACTACATTATTATGGTTCATAATGGCACTTTAAGTTATGAAACATGGAAGTCCTCATTCCCTGTGCATACTGTTAATAAACAAAACAAATACTTAGACTTGGAAACGCTTGTAGTGTCTTTAACGTTTAATAGCAAATTTAATTTGTAGAGCATACAGCTTTTGGTTTAAACCCTTCTTCAGTGGAGAGGTATAACACTCAATTAAGAGACTAATTATATACCAAAAAGACTATAGTCACATGATGTAGTCAACCATTGACCTCACACAACTAATTAAAAGTATTAGTACACATGAAAATCCTTCAACTGAGTCATTAAATACCTTAAATACATATTTTGTAAATACAATCATTAAAATAGAATAAATATATATCATTATTCCTACAAAACCTTTATTCAAAAAATAAATAAAAAAGAAAAACAATTTAAACCCCATCAAAAATGCCTAAATTTTTATTTCTTATACTGCATTTATTTTTAGTCAATATCGGCTTGATGCTTACTGATGTATTCAAACCTGGTCTGCTATCAGCTTGCCACCTTACTATACATTCGTACTCTCTACATTCTAACAAATTATTAAGTTCTCCACCTCTAGTATTCCTAATAACTTGGTCTATAACTCTAAATTTAAATATATGTTCATGGCCACATTCAATTATGTGCTTGGCCAAGGCATTAGAAGAATTATTCCTACACATCTCTGAACGAGGTTCTGTGATATGTTCTTTCAGCTTACAGCTGCACTTACCCACATAAAATGCAGCATATAATGTACAAGTTGCAAAGCATTTAATGTTTGTGGTGATACAGGTAGCAAATAGGTTAAAAATATATTTCTTCCCAGTTCTAGGATGTTCAAAAGTGTCATCGCTAAGTATAAATTTGAAGCACATGCACTTATAGTATGGAAGGCCCCTTGTTTCCTACTCATTAGCATCTACTTCTTCTCCAAAAACTCATTTCTTTATAACAGAGCCTGTTCTTGAGAGTACTACTATTCCTATAGGCAATGTTTGGACCCTCGCCAATAAGTCTTAATTCAGGCATACCCCCCCAAAATTCCCCTATTTTTTCTTTATCACTTCCTTCACTTCCTGTGTTCTTCTATTAAATATCTAACGCATTCTTTCTCACCCAATTTGTTATATACCTGTACAAGTGAAGGTGGGGGCTTAAAACAGGGCCTTGCTATTGCTTCTATAAGGTATAAAGTATCATTTATGGTTTGTTCCAGGAAACTAACATCATAACCTCTGGTTTCAAACTCATGGGCAAACTCTTTCATCTGTGCCAAACATTCATCATCCTTAGTATTCAGCCTACTTGCCCATAGCACTTTGGATCTTCACTATGACTCTAAATACATGCAGGGCATGCATGCTTCGCTTATGAGTATATGTATTAGCTTGGACATTCTTTTTGAAGGAAGTGATAAAGAAAAATTGGTGAATTTTGGGGAGTATGCCTGAAAGTAATAGTTGTAAAAGAAAAAGCTTTGAATGGTGATTATAGCTAAAATGAGAGTAAGCGACATGATGATGGATTTTGCAGTACCACAGTAGAAGGAAGAAGTGAGGTGACAGAATGAAATGGAGAATAGTCAAGAGGAAGATACAGAGGTGAATTTTCAAAGGAGATTGTTTGCTGGAGATTTGGAGAGTCAGCAGGTGTGTACTATTACATCTCTCCAGTCCAGAGGGTTGCAGGATGATTATTTTAAAGACTTGACAGTGAGACAGTGGCATCCAGGGGACAAATAATGGAAAAGATACAAGAAGAGGGGATGATGAAAGGAACAGCAGGAAATGAATTTTATGCACAGAAGGTGAAGGAAGGAGGGAAAAAAACAAAGAACAGAAGGAGACAAATAAAAAGTATACAGTGAGAATAAGTAGCAAAAAGAGAAAGAGAAAGAAATGGAAACGTATGAAATGTGGGACTCTGTGGTTATTCCCTTGGGTGTTTCACCTACAGAGGTAAGAGCATTTACTCATAAATTGAGAGATATTCTGTGACATAGTTTTTGAAACTGGACAAGCTACAGAAATGTTTTTAGCTAAATATGAAAACAGAAAGAATGATAGTCCCTGACCAGGTTATGTAATACAGACATTTCATAGAGAAATAAAAAAGAGAATATTAATACAATTCAGGACAGAAGTTGAATCAAAAGACTCAAAAGAACAATTACTGACAATATGTAAAAATGTTTTAGATGCAACAAAATATATACTGAAATAGGCTTGTGGTCTGGTGGATGGGAATGTGGGGTTAGATTAAATATGAAGAATTATCAGCTCATAGACGACTAACAGCAGAAGGCAACCAATATTCCTGTAAAAATCCAGTCTCAAAAACGAATATATTTGTAAAAAAGTACTTTAATCCACACAAGGTAAGCGCTTTCACATAAGCTTCTTCAGACCATATAATACCATAAAATTTCAATCAGCAACTTAAATAGTAACAGTTGAAATTCAAATCTCAATTGCTTGAGCCTATTAAAGAGACATCATTACTTTTTCTTAAAGGGCACTTGTAGTTCACATAATAAGCAGCATTAACCCCCACCATTCTAAATTTAAAATCATATATTACCAAATATTATTTATAAAAATAATATATTATTATTTCATAAAAACTTTATTACTAAATAAAATATTAAAATATATATTCACTCTACTTAAAAAGTATATTTTAACTACTACAATTATATTGTATTAGTTAAACTTTGAGTTATATATATGTTGTACTATATAACTAACATAACATATTAGACTTTCCAATTGAATATATCCATCATTACTTAATATAAATCATGCCATAGAGCAAATAATGAATAATGACATTTATTATTTCACAGTACTTTGTTTAGCTTTCAGTAATGGTTTTAAAGATGCTTTTTCATTAAGCCCAGAACCTCGATCTGCTCTTAATCGAAGTATCCACTGGGCTTCCTTATTCTCTGTTGCATTTCTAACGTTGCCTTCCCTAATTGTAGGATGAAAAATATCTATAGCCATAAATTTAAAGTAATGATCTCTTCCTTTGTGTTGTACATGTTTAGCTAGAGCATTTTTATCATAATTAATCCTAATAGCATATAAATGCTCCCTTATTCTATTTCTAAACTGCCTATCCGTTTTGCCTACATAAAATGATTGGCAAACTTGACAGACTGCAAGATATACCACATGCATCGTGCTGCATTCTGCTGAAACCCTAACTTGATAAAGCTTACCACTATCTGGATGTACAAATTTATCTGACTCATATATTAATACAATAATTGCATCTTCCACAATGGGTAGTACCAAATTGGTTATATGAAACCTTTTTATGTGTGTTATAACAAAGTAATCTTTTCAAATTATATCTATTTTTAAACTGATACCTAGGTCTTTCTCCCACAATGTTCCTAATTTAGACATCTGTAGTAAGTATCTTCCAGTGCTGCTGAATAATGTTCATAATTTCATAATTATCCCTGGTATAATATATAGGCATACATAGACCTAGATTATCTATAATATTATGGTGATGTAATTCTACATTACTTGAGTAATATGGGGCTGCTCTTGTTGCTCTAAGTGAATTAATATCATATAAGCCTTGTTCTATGTCTTCTAAATTATATCCACGGACACTTAGCCTTTCCTTAAACCTGTCTATTTCTCGTTCATACCCTTCAGTTGTGGCATTCAACCTAGATATTCTCATGCCTTGTCCTTTAATTATGTTCTTAAAAATATATTTAGGATGCATACTATCTCTGTGGAGAAGCGTGTTTTTATAGCATTTCTTTCTGTATACTCCAGTGTTGATTGATGTATCCATCACCCTTTCCACATACACATCTAAATAGTTGATATTATATTCAGAACTATTATATGTGAATCTAAGACATTCTGTCATCATATTCATTTCATGTATACTTTCTTGGAGCATATCATTACCTCCTTTCCACAGAATAAAAATATCATCTACAAACCTTCGATAAAAAAGGACATGTTGTATGAACCATTCCTTAATAAAAAGAAATTCTTCTTCCCACAGGCCTAAAAACATGTTGGCATAGCTATTGGCACACGATGTGCCCATAGCCACGCCATCATGCTGCAAGTATACCACATCATCAAAAATAAAAACATTGTTCTCTAAGATATTCTCAAGAAACAGACAGATAAGATCTATTTTTTGCTTGGTGTAATCACTATGTTTAACTAAATATTTTTCTATAAATTCAACTCCCATACCATTTGGTATTATTGTAAAAAGTGATTGGACGTCTAACATCACAAATCTCATATTTAACTCCATTGGGGTTATGCTATTAAACTGGTACAAGTCTGATAAAAATTGTTTTGTATCTTTTAATACTGTTTTATTCATATCCAGTATAGGTCTAAGTTGTTTTTCAACAAATAAAGATAGTGGTGCAGCAGGGCGTTTGCTTCATTTGGTGCTTTGCTTACAATTTTCATTATTAAATATGAAGAATGATAATATTATACACATTTCCAGTATAATTAATGTATGTGGCAATAGAAATTATGTTAAATATTAAGGTGAACCCAAATCTTATTTCTGTGGCAAAGACAATCATCTAATAAGTGAATATGGTAGAAAATATTTCATATGTGGTAAATAAGGTTATGATGCAAAGACTTGTGATATGAAGTGCAAAAAATGTGGTAAAGCAGGGCATGTTTGGTTAGAATGTGGTGAAGACATACATTTTGTAGAAACCGAAGAAACGCACTAGTCAGCACAACTTGCAGACAATAATGAACCAAAAACCAAAGTGCTATACAAGAAAACAAAGACATTACAATACATACAAAAGAAAAAGAAGCAGAATCAAATGATACAAGTAAGGAGGATTATACGAATTGGAAGGTAGTAAGAAGAAAAAAGAATTCAATATCAAAAAGGGTGAAAGAAAGTGTATTAACAAACGAAAAAAAGGCAGTGGATGAAAAATGTTAATACTTTTCATTTCAAAAGCTGAAAATCTTAGCTTTGAATGTAAATGGCATGAAAAATATAAAAAGAAGGTTGGGTATTTTAGAATGGTGTGTGACATTAGATGCTCATATTATTATATTAGAGGACATAAGACTACTGACAGAAGAAGCAAGGCTACAAACAGAAAAAAATATGGGATGGACCAATTGTATGGAACATGGGGAAAGATGTACGTTCAGGTATATGTATATTATGACAAGAAAATATTAAAATGTTAGCAGTTACTATAGTGGAATTATGATGGATAACAATATTAGATACAAGATGGAATACAAACGTATATAGGGTGATCACTATATATGCTTATGTAACAAAAAAGCAGAGAGAGGCAATGGGGGTAATTCAATAAAACATACATGGAGTGATTCTCGGTGTAGGAATAGTGTTGCAGCTCGAACATGGAATATGGCCACCGAGCAATCCAGGAAACAGGGCTGGGGGTGTACAAGAGCATGCAGACACCATGCAAACATGGAGGTGTATGTGGAATGCAAATCACCTCATCTGTTGCTGCAACCATGCAAATGAGGTGATTTTGCGATCCAGGAAGCAGAAAGGCATCTGTGTAGGTGCCGTGTCTGCAGGAAAAATGCACGCGGTTAGAAACCATTTACTGGAGTATAAAATTTAAACTGTGGCTGTAACAGGTTCATAGGTGTGTACTAGGCTAATGGCCCTGATGCCTTTACAAGCCTAGCCCATAGGATTACCCTGGCATCGTGCCACCTGACCTTAGTTCCTAGTGCCTCTGTCGAGTAGAGCTACTGAAGTGATCCCCGGGGTGAATTTTCTTTTTCCCATCCACTCATCAAGATTTCTCTTGAAGAGGGCCAGTGAGGTTCTCTGTTTGACATGTATAGGAGTCTATTCCATAGCATGGGCTGTCTAGTGGTTATGAACCTGTCTCTCCAGCATGCTCTATTGATTGTGGTAATGAGGTTGAAGTCTCTGGAGCATGTGGTGTGGAGGGATTGGGATTCTTTAGCTGCAGCATTTCTAACAGAGCTGGGTCAGACATGGCTTTGTAAGTCAAGCAGAGATCGCCTCTAAGTAGACAATATGGGACAGAGAATAGTTGGAGTTTTTTGAGTCTGTCCATATAGGACAAGTGTTTAAGGCCTAGGATCCTCTTTGTGAGGTACTTTTGTGGCCTAGCCAGTTGTTGCAGGTGTCTAGTGAGGTACATGCCAAATGCGGCATTGTACTCAATGACTGGCCTAATGAGGGAAGGGTAGAGGGAGACAATGACCTCTTTCTTCCTGGATGCAAAACCCTTAGTAATGAGATATGCCACATAGAAGGACTTTCTGACCACAGTGGCAATGTGGTGGTCAAAAGAGAGGTTGCTGTCAACCTGTGTTCCTAGATCTCTTATAACGCCTCTGTGTTCAGTGGACTACCATCGATGTGGTAATTCATGGGAACTTGTTTTTTTCCCAAAGGGGATGATGACACATTTTTTGGCATTGTGCTTAAGCCCATGGTTCTGACACCAGTCGCTGGTCTCAGTGAAGCCTTTTTGTAGGATGCCAAAATAAAGGGTTGTATATGTGACAGTAGCCATCAAATGGCCAAATCTTGGTGTCTGTTTGCACTCAGCTAAGCACAGCTAAGCAGGGAGGTGTGTCTGAGGCTGCTAAGCTATACTTAGCCCTGTGGCGCGTGTTTTAGGTGGCTAAAGAAAAGCTAAGCATGCCCATGTACAGGGGAGGGTCAAATCTGCTGAACAATGTTTACACTAGCTCCATGGGTTTGAATGGAGCACTGCTGGACTTAGAAGTTGAAGAAATCCAAAACAAATGCAAAAATAGAAGGAAATACCCTGGGATAGCCAATTAAATATAATTGACTGATAAGCCCTGTTCCACTGACAGTGGCTCATTCATACCCCTCAATAATATAGCTGGCAGGCGGAATGTATCATAACCAATCACACAGGCTGCATCTGCAGCACACCAGTATAAAGTATGCATACACTCCTCAGTCTGTTTTCTTCCACATACTCTGCACCATTGGAGTAAACACTTTTGAATTTTAACTGATAAAATGATAGGGGCTGCTGCTGCTGCTTTGATACATTTGTATGCACTACAGACTGAGGTCAGTGATGATGATGATGCTGACAATAGGCCCAGACTGAGGAGGAGAAGAGTGTTCAGGCCCAGGGTAACCGTTCAGGGGCTACATGAGCTGGAGAGTGCTACAGGGTGGACAGGGACATACTACAGGAACTCACCAAGCTCTGCCATCCTCACCTCAGACCCAGAGCCAACAGAGGGGAACCCATCCCAGTGGAAACAAAGGTATGTGTAGCCTTAAGAATACCAGCTACAGGTACTTTCCAAAGACCTACTGGGGGGACATCCTGGGGTTCTCACAGGCATCTGCATCCAGGGCACTCTACCAGTTCCTGGATGTCATGCTAACACATGCCAGTGAGCACATTTATTTCCCCAGCATCCCTGAGGAGAGGACCAGCAATATGCATCTCTTCCACTATGCAGCACACTACCCAGAAGTACTGGCTGCCATAGACTGCACTCATGTGCACATCAAAGCACCACCCAGTGAGGAAGGTAGAGTCTACTTCAACCGCAAGGGGTATCACTCTGTCAACTGCTAGGTCATGTGCAATGCCCAGGGCATTATCATCAAAGTGTGTGCTGGAAGCCCTGGTAGTTATCACATCTCCCACATCTGACATGCATCACAGCTGTACCAGCCATTTGCCAGGGGGGACATCCCATATGGCCATCTAATGGGGGATGCTGGTTATGCACTGGAACCATGGATGATGACACCCATCAGAAATGCACACACACCAACTGAAGAATGCCATAATGAGGCACATGCACAAACTAGGAACATTGTAGAACATGTGTTTGGGTTGCTCAAGTCACAGTTCCGCTGGCTTGACATTTCTGGTGGAGCCCTGCAGTACTCTGTAGCCACATATGCACACATGTTCATAGTATCTGTCATGCTACACAATATGATCCTGCAGAAACAGCTGCTACAGGAACATCACTGGGAATGGACACACAGCCCCCACCATTGCCAAGGTCCCCCACAGGCACAGGGGGACTTGGAGGAGGAAACCCCTGAGCCTGTCCCTGTAGACAGACATGAGCATGACCAGTACATCCTGGCCTTAGTAAAGAGGCAACACATAGCACACACACTGACAACCTAGGGACTCAGGGACTGACACCTCACTCCACCTCGCATACACACAGTAAAATGGATGCCAGCCACATCGCACTACCTATACCTTACCATGTATAGGCTGAGTACTGTGTGCAAATGACAGAGTCAGCCCTGAAGCACTGTCCTCTCAACTGCTGCAGGCACAAGGTAAGTCACTCTTCTTAACAACAAATGAATGAGGTAGTAGACTGTGGTAGCATATGTATGGTATTGCTGCATGTATGCAAGGGAATGGAGTGGGCTACCAGGACTGAAGTAGACAACTGACAATTGTGTGAAGGAACATGAACTCTCTGTCAAATACTGGCTGCCCCAGAATATGCACTAGGCCCCAAGCCATCAAAACCCACTGCACTATGTGAGAGACTTATAAACAGTCGGGTCATAGGACAGATGCATGGATGTCAATGTTGGAGCCCCATACATACCTCTCAACCTCTTAGAGCAAGAAATCTGTGCAAAGCCATAACGAAATCTTGGCCAAAGGCCCCAAAACAGGGAGAATTGTGAAATTTGCTCTTACAAACATACAAAGTTGATAGATTAACATGTTTTCTAATAGCATGGATTATCTGAAGGCTAAGAAGTCTGAAACTCAAATGTTTGTCATTACTTTCTAACTTCAGTCTTTAATGATTTGCCAGGAATTTTCCAGACTACCGTAGTGTTATGAGAAATGAACCCAAAATGTGAGGCAAACATCTCGACATTCTTTGAAAATCTGTACAGTTGAGAGGTATGGTCTCCTACCCCCCACATATCCATCTTCCCATAGAACTGCAGTAACAGTTATACCTGTAAGCTAATAGCAGCAGGCTACACATTCCCAGGGCTGTCCTAATCAACTTGCTAACATATTTCATTTACACAATATGCAGAGGTCAATGTGCTATGTATGTGTGTGGTTAATAGTGTCAAGAAATAGGCAGCACTGACTGCTGGCTGTTGTGTCTCACTGGGCTAAGTACATTACTGTGAGTGGTAGGGTCCATGGTTCAAGACGAGTTCCTATCAGATAGTCAAACTTCTGCAAGTTTGAACCTCATATGGTCGAGACCATAAGTTCAAATTTGCAGAAGTTTGATCATTTCAACGGAAATCTCCATAAGGAGAAGTTTCCATTTTGTTCAAGGTGGTGATATCTCGGAGTTGGTATATTTAAGTAGTGGGGGGTGCAGGGGGCTTGCCCTCCTGCTTACAACAGTTTATTTTTTCTTTTCTTTTTTTTTGTTTTTTATTCATAGTCAAAGTTTTTTAACTTCGGATAGGATGGTTCGAACATTCCATGTTCAAAGTTATTAAACTTCAACTATGTAATACAGACCCGTTCGAGACTGGCTGTGCATACTATTTTGCATGTCAGCTACACCTATGGTAGGTGTTCTACAGGCTGTCCAGAAGTCAGTATTTGTTACTGCAGGAAATATGGACAATGGAGGGACAGTGGACTACAGATATGGACAGTACAGAGCTCTGAGTAGCCTAGATGGTGCCTACTAGAATAGCCAGTTGTGACAAGTCAGTCTAGTGCCAGGATACAAAGACTGCCATGTAACTGTGTCAGTACTCACAACAAGTTAGTGGGCACCATCCATACCCCACGAATGTCAGGGTTTCTTATAATGTCCACACGTATGCCTCATATATCTGTTCTGTTTGTCATAACATTGTATTTGTCTGGCAAACATTTGGCCAAACAATGCAGGTTGATGTGAAAACATCAATGACAGATGGTTGAGATGCCGACTTCATACCCATAAAACAAGGCAAGCTCATACAAAAGCAGTCTACCAACTGTCTATGTTTGGAAGAGCAATATTAAGATGCTGTCCTCATGTCTGGCCCTGTGTCCGACTGTGATATATGGCCCTGTCCAGATGTCTAGCTGTAAGAGTTTGAGAGGTATAGCCAACATTTAGCCTTAGAAGAACAGTGCAACACAAACTGTCTGAGGACCAGAGCAGATGTATGGGGCGCAATGCTGGCCAACCTGCTAAACAGGTACAGTCAGAGGTGTGCAGTCCAAAGCCTTGTGTGTGATGTTAGGACTTCTACCCTAGTCACACCGTAACTACAACTACATAAGAGCAGCAGCTGTGGACAAAGCCTGTGACTGGAGTAGAGCAGGAGAAAGGGTCACATAGAAGGGAAAGAAGGAACCACTGGCCACACAAAGGTAGAATGTGCAGTGTATGGAGTCAGTAGACAAATGTCTGTCAGCAGTTCCTCCCATTAATCTCTACTGAGCTGCCACTGACATACCAGGACATTACAGTGCTGTGCAAAATGTACCACACATATTATGCAAAACTATGCTCAGTCCAATACAGTCTGTACCCACCCTAGCTATCACTCAGTTAATAAGGATACCACACACCCAGGTGATCCCTCAGCCAGTCTATCAGTGAGGCACTGGACTGTTTACAGAGGCTCATCAGCTAATCCGCTGTAGCACATAAAATCCTGGACTGCAGTACAGGTAGGTCTAGACTGGAGTCCCACTCTTACTATTGATGGTCATACTGGGCATGCTCCTACACTTAGCTACTATCAGCACATGTTACTGTCAGCCCATGTCTGAACCCACATCTGACTACAGAACTGGGATGTACATATATCCCTTCTGCATACAGACAGATATGTACACCTTAACTGTCTATCTCCACCCCCATCAGACATGTTTACCCCATCTATCTGTATGTTGTACATATAGAATTTATCTGGATCTGTTGACTATGATATACATACAAATATATAGGTAACATATACAAATATATCATTTACAGAAAGGTAGAGACGGGGGGGAGACAGAGAGAGACCCTGAAAGGCATAGAGTGATGTACTGCAATAGCCACATGTACACCAATTTGAACCAGTGGCACGTGCAAATACTATGGTGAGGCCCATTGTGTAACAGTAGGTAGGGAGGGGTGCTAATCTCATATCAGTCGCCGTGTTTGTGTGTGTGTGTGTGTGTGTGTGTGTGTGTGTGTGTGTGTGTGTGTGTGTGTGTGTGAGTGTGTGTGTGTGATACCATTTTGAGGCCTGTTCCACCCTGCTGACTCACCCATTGCATTAATTTACAGGGCCTGTTGATGTCATCCACCTTTGATACACTGTTTGACTCTCTACAGGCCATACCTCTCAGCTGTATACAGTTTTGCAGAATGTCCAGATGATTGCTCATATATTTGGTCTTTGTGTCATAAAATTGTGGTTTCCTGGAAAATCACTGGCAAATCATTAAGAGTTGAAGTCAGAAAATAATGACAGACAACTGAGTGTCAGACTTCTTACCCTTCACAAAAGTAATGCTAATACAAAACATGTCAATCTATCAGTTATCTAAGTTTGTAAGAGCAATATGTAAAAACTGTCCCTATTTTTGGGCCTGTATCCCCCCATTATTGAAGGCTATGTCCACATGTGTTGTTGTAAGAGGTTCAGAGGTATGTCCCAGGCATATAAGCTCTGTGCTGTATGCAAAAGCACTATAGTACATACAACTAGATAGGTAGGGTTTCTAATTTCAATACTGGCAACCATGTGAGTGCATGTGTCAGTGTATGAATATCCTCTGTAGCAGCACGGCTGTCTTGCCTGTGTGTGTGTGCAATGCTTATACCATTTTGTGTGCCTGTGCCACCCTGTTAACTCCATCATCACCAACCTATTTATGGCCTACAGACGTCATGCACCTTAGATGCAGAGTTACACATTTTCAAACACAAAAGCACTGTGGGGCATGCAATATGTATGCCGGAATATACTGTACATAATTAGATAGATGGGTGTTGTAATTCCAAAACTGGCAACTCTCTCTGCATGACTGTTGGAATGCATGCTCCCCTGCAGCAGTGTGTGTGTGTGTGTGTGTGTGTGTGTGTGTGTGTGTGTGTGTGTGTGTGTGTGTGTGTGTCCGTGCAGCAGTTTGCCTGTGTTAGGGCCACAAACATACCTCTTAACCCTTAGAAAAAGACATCTGGAGAAAGCCTTACAGAAAAGTGGGACAAAGCCCAAATATTAGGGTCATCTTTAAATATTGCTCTAACAAACATGCAAAGTAGATAGCATAACTGGCTGTGCATTCACATGCATTTTCTGAAGGGTATGAAGTCTAACAGGAAAATATCTGTCATTACTGTATAATGTCAGTCTTTAATGATTACACGCTGCTTTGCCAGAAAACCACAGTGTTATGCCAAATTGAACAAAACTATGTGGCAAACATCAGGACATTCTGAGGACATCTGTAGAGGTGAGAATTATGGCCACACCTGTCCCACCTTGCAGGTTGCAGTCCATGATTAGCCAGGTGTGACCTGTGACAATGACACAAACAATACAGAGGTCCCCAGAGTGTAGGACAACAAACATTTTCTAAGATTGTCTACTACTTGCATAAAGCAGTTATTTCACATCAGAAGCACCATAATGTTATGAGAAATAGCATAAGCTAAGGTAATGTAACACAAAGAAGATGTTATATTAACAACCAAAGGGAAGTCCTGTCCCTTGTACTTGCCGTGGGTTATAGTATGTCCTACCAAGTGTCACAATACTAGAAGACGTGTCCCACATTCCACATTTGATAAGGTGACAGCACTACTCTGTGTTGCCTATGTGTGTGCAATATGTAGACATGTGTATGCCCTGTGAGTAGCTTCTGTGCCCAAAGACCCACAAATGATGGCATGGATGCTAACTGCCACCTCCCACATATGTAGGTACTGCCTAAAGCTGTGTGAACTGTAAGTAGTGTGCTGTCTGTCATTGTCCCACAAACTGATGTTAACGCACTGCAATGAGATCATACAGTGGGTATAGAATGGTGGCCAGGTCCTGGCCTCCAGCTGAATGCAGAAAACAGTACCATCATACCATATGTTGAGGACATGGACCCACTATTTCCCACATCAATGACAACCCCATAAACACACCAACTCCTTTGACAGACCTGGCTACTCAGGTTGATAACACTGTTGCATTCAGCCATCAAGTAATGGCAATGGTCAAAAAAGGTTTGGACAAGGTTCAACACATAGGTAAAGGGACTGTATCCAGACAAAAGGTGGACATTACCTCTGTATAGTCCTCAGTCAGTACAACGATACATTATCAGCATGTCCAGTCTGGTATGTACCTAAGCAGACATCTTCACCAAATGGAAAGGCTATGTTAACACCCACAAGGTTATCCATGGCCTTCAACACTTGTTCCATGCAGACAATCTCAAATCAGTACTGCCCCACTCGGTATCAGACAGGTTGACCACAGGTGGGCTGTGGCGTGCCTACATGGCAATGTTGTGCTCAGCCCTTCAACAGCTGCCCCATATACGTCAGTATAACTCTGTGTGCATTATCGGCATGACGAGCCTGAATCACATATGAGACCGAAAAAAAAAAAAAAAACAGCTGCAGAGATAGGTTTGTCTCCCACATGCTGCCCTGTCTCAGGAATGCACTTCCCAAACATATCAAACAGAGTACCATGCAGACCCTCATCAACTGTATCAAGGTTGAGTGGATGGGAAAAAAAAACATCTGTCCCAGGGGTCCAAATTGTGTCCAGCAATGCCAGGGGCAACAGGTGCTGATCAATGATTCTGTTGGGGATAAAGTACTAGCTAGGCTTGTAAGAGAGCCAGGGCCAATAGTCTAGTAACCTCCTTTGTACCTATGAACCTGTGATCCTATAGAACTCCCAGGTGACATGTATCAAGAGTAGCATACTGTGCCAAGGGGTATGCATGCAGGGTTATGCTGTCTGCCCCCATTGTTCCTCACACACTGTTCCACGCATATGCACCCAAGTAAACATGTACATATACAGCCGTAACTTGGTGATGAAAAAAGTCTCTGTGTTGCCACTCTGTCATCCTAAGCTTTTGTATTGGCAGTAGCTCACCAAAACTTAGACACACAGACACCTGGAACAGAAACAGAATAAGGTCTGTGAGACAACAGTCCATTAGCAGTACTAACAGCAATAAAGCATCATGGCAGAAAGGTAATACACTTTGATGTGTATGCATGACAATTGCCAGCAGACAGCACCTTACAGGGCATAACACTACACAACTACAAACTGCCATTAAGTGTACTATATTCACCATGTGCATCTGACACATATTAGTATGTCCCTGCATTGATGGTATGGATAACAGGGATGTGGCACAGGTATCATCACATGCACAGGGTGTGGTGTGGGGTTACGAAAGGCCTAGCCTGTGCCATACAGTTGATGTCATGTGTGTGTGCCTGGAGGAGTGCTGGTCAGTTGGGCCATGGAGAGGAGCTGTGTGTGTTTGTTGGTGACCTGCATGTGACAGTGATGTGTGAGTGTGTGCATGCACACAGTCAAGCCATGTGCTAGGCATACACAAGGGTATGTTGGACAGCCATGGACCGTACACAACAGAATGTACAGTTTACCATCTCCGGCCACGAACACGGAAACTGGTTCTGCCAGGAGTGGCACTGGCACCACCATGCCCAGGGCCAGATGTGGTACTACTTCCTGATGGTGACTGGTGTCTGCTGGATCTGTGTCCCTCACAGGACCACCCAGGATCACATGCCTATGGCCTGCCACTTTGTGGTGTGGACAGCACCTTCCTTCAGTAGTGCTGGTGGTACTGCCACTATGGGAGTGTGACTGTGCAAGGCCAAGCGAGCTCTCAGCTGATGTTGTTGCTGACCTACATCCACCTGTCTGATGCCCTACTCCCACCACATGTTCAAGCACAGACATTGCATGGTTAAGGACTGACAATGTCTCACCCCACCATCTATTCACTACATCAGTGAAATGACATAAGGCATCACCAATGCCATGCAGTGAGTCATGCAAGCTAGGAAGTGTGGCATCCATGACCCTGAGCATCCATCTAGTATACTGTTCACAATGTGGCTGTGCCTCCATGATGGGCCAAAAAATATGTTGGGTGACGTGCTGTGACACCTCTGACAGAGGATGGATGGGCAGTAGTCCTCCTTCAAGCACCCCTGTCAATCCGTCTGTGTGGGAACTCATCAGCTCTGTGGCTATGGCTAGTGTTTATAGTGACAGATGCCATAGTCGCCACACTCCCCTGTTCGATGCCACCATCCTCTGACTACCCAATATCTGTGACTGCTGGGCACTGAGTATGTGTGGGCATACTGACCGTGTGTGGGTACATTGGGGGTGGAAGTGGGATGTCAACCAATGGGACAGATTCAGCCCCCAACAACCCCATCTGTGCCTCACAATGCCCACCATCATCATCAGAGTCCGATGAGACACTGACATCAGGTTGTGAGGGGGACACACTCCAACCCCATGGTCACCTGTGATGGGAAGACAACATGACAACATTAATTCTTGCACTATAATGTCTGCTGATCCACACACACACACACACACACACACACACACACACACACACACACACACACACACACACACACACACACATGTGAGGTGCCACAAAGACATTATACAGACCACACCTTCTGAGTGATGCCATGCACAACACACAATCAGACCACAACAGACACACTCTGGACAGGCCGTCAACAACATGCAATGCAGCTACATCCAGTTAATGTTGCTAGTACTATACACCTGTGAGATATGTGACAAGTCAGAGTATGTGATGGACCTTCACCTAAAACACAGTTTACACAGTAGTAATGCACCCCTGTAGAACAGACTGGCTACACCAATACAAAACTATGTGCTAATATGTTACAGTTCCTGCAGATACACTGCTGTGATTACCAATGTGATGCACTATAGTGAACCCCACCACAAGTGAACATGCATGTATTGCAATATTGCTAAGCTTAACAAGTCATTTCCATGACAAATGGGCAGCACTTAACATGCCTAGGGTATAGCTGAGCCATAAGAAGACAGTTCCACACTCACCAACTACAGGTTGATGGTCCCCAGCCACACAAGAGGCACCCATAGATGTGTGGTGGAGAGGTATTGTCAGCACACATGTGGCACTGGTACAAGATGCTATGTGAATTTATCAACATGTATAGTACAAGCTGTGATACTACCCAAATTGCTGACATTCACAATATGTGTGCACACATGTGCATTACAAATCCCCACCCACAAATGCAGATTGACCTAACATATGTGTACAGGTATACAGAGGCTGCCACTATGAATGGTACAGTATAAATGTGATGACCACTGGAGGCTTACCTGGACACCCCTCAGCTGTGGAATCTGTGCCACCCACCTCCATGACATATGTACTGATGGTTTCCTGTGAGCTGTTGGCTGAAGCCAGGTTTGCCAGAAACTCCTCTGTGGCCAAGAGTGGTGGATGCATAGCAGGCTCTCCCCCTGTGCCAGCATGGTCACTGGCCACAGCTGCAGCCCTTTGCCATTCATGATGTATAATATCTGCAGCATGGTGTCAGATCTGCTCGTAGCTCCTGTCCCGGTGGCTCACATCATTCACAGTTGCTAGCAGGTCTGCCCACAGTGCAGCATGTTGTTACTGGTTATGGCGAGTTCTTGACAACAGCACCCAGTGATGGAGTCTCAGGGCATCAATAATTGCAGTGATCTGAGCTTCTGAGAAGGGTGGTTTGTGACATCTAAACATCCCACCTGAAAGACATGAACAGGGAACGCATCACAGGACTGCATACATTGCTCACCATTATGTAAATACCCAGCACATCCACTTTTGCCAGCACTATCCACTGCTAACCCCCACATCATACCCCACCATCTATCAGCATAGTATGTCTATGGCTATGAGCAACATAGTGGCAATACAGCATGCATTGCCCTCCTGATCCTGATGTTCCATGCTACTTGCTGCATGTCTATGAGGTGTTCAAATGCATTTACCTGCTGTACCTATTGCTGCTTGTTCATAGCCTGTCTACATGGTATGCTGTGGTGTCAGCCTCCTACTGTTGTAGTAAGCCCCTGGGCTGTAAGCCAACCCCTCAGGTCTCTCTGGCCTTCCTCCCTCAGATTCTTGACTACATGGCTGGACAATGTCCTACAGTTTCTCCTGCCAGTGTGGTTGATATAGGTGTCCTGGCACAGAGTAGCACCTGCCTCATGCACATGGATGGAAAACCATCTAGAAACACCACCAAGGAACACACTGTGTGAGAGATACAGTGACAGTAGGAACTTGCAGTCCATGCTATCTCCCTGTCAAGGTGACATATCTGTCCCCAAACAGGTTGTCAACGCAATCAGGACACCTCACACTCCAGCCACACTTACTCAACAAACACACATATGCAGTGGACCTCAACATACACATCCACAAACAACAGAGACTGCTGAGGCAAAGCCACATGTGAATGCCACAGCCATACACAGCACATACCACAAATAGCCACACACCTTTGTCCCACAACCATGCAGGTGTCAGCACATGTCAAACATGTTACACATAGGAGAATCCACTGTGAGACACAGTGATATGCCTCTCACCTGGCTGTATATGTGGATGGTCACAGTTACTTGTGTGTCAGGTGACAGTCTCTGCCATATCACATACACACTTCTGTCTCTCACCAACAGGTACTGTCATGAGTCTGTCACAGTCCATGTCAGTGTGCCTGACCTGAGAAGTACGTCCATGGACTGCATGCAGTGAAGCATGAGTGAGCACACTGATTATGTGGCCCAGACAGGTATTTTCCTAGCCTTATGCAGCATTCTGCTGTCACCCACACTGATGACACAATACAGTCAGGAAATGACTGACCTTAACATGTGGCCTTTTATCCTGTGATATTCCTGGGGGTTCCAGTACCTGTGAGCCTTGGATGATATGGTCAACAGACCATGACACTCTGCAACAGATGGCCTCCATCTGTCTCAACAGGCCTTTAGGCATCTGGCAATGGTTCTTACCACCCCCATAGTGCCTTCATTAGGAAAAGTGTTGAGGTTATCATTACCAATATACAGTGCAGCACACACTGAAGGCCATGCTGTGAAACTGTAGGTGTCTACACATGACTCTGCCCCCATTGCAAGCATTCTTAACCCTGGGAAATGCTGACATCTGTGCAGTCACACACACACCTGGTTCAAAGCTGTAGAGAGCACCTCATCCTTACCAGGTCAACCATCATATCATATAGCCATACCCCAAAGTGTGGGCAGAAATGGAATCGGACATGTGATTACAGTATATATGGCACACATACACACCTCCACACCGTACAAGCAGTAAGACACCAACAGTTTCGCAGCATGGCCTTCAAATTGTAACTTGCTACAGATCCCCAACCATGCCACAACACCCATGCAGACGGACAATAGAGGTACAACAGCTGAACCCTACACAAATGCACTTTATAAGCACTTACATGAGTGCATGGATTGAGCTATCCCTAACAGAACTAGGATGCTATCCTCCAAAAAAGGAAGCCAATCTGGTGGCTCCCTGCCATAAACAAACTTTACAACAGAAGAAAGAAACTGTTGCAAAAAAGAGTAAAATCCCATGATTGGAGGAACTCCCTGGTCAGCCTCAGTAAGAAGCTGAGATCCCTCATAAAATCCTCCAAAGCTAGTAATGAAAACAAAACCGCCACTGATTCTAAAGACAACCACAAAGCATTCTATAGCTATGTCAAGAATCTAAATGGCAACACTCAGATCTGCTTTGAGTTACAGTACAATGGCAGTAAATATACAGAAATAACTGATATTGCCAACATCCTGGAATATAGGTTCAGTGCTAACTTTACCCCTCTCTCACTCCCTAAAGGACCCATCTCTATACCAGAAGAATGCAACGTTCCTGTAATCACGGCTGCACAGGTAAAAACTACACTCTCCAAAGCCAAGAACACAGCATCCATGGGACCTGACAACATCCTAGGCTGTGTTCTACATGAAGTGCAAAATGAACTGGCACCTCACCTAAGCATCATGTTCAGTCATAGCCTCACCTCTGGCTTTGCGCCCAATGATGGGTGCACAGTGACAGTTATCCCACTCCACAAAGGGGGAGCCACCACAGACCCCGGGAACTACTGCCCCATTAGCCTAACGAGCCTGGTCTGCAAGCCCATGGAACGTATAGGTTCATAGGTTCATACTAGGCTATTTGCCCTAGGGCATTTATAAGCCTAGCCAGAGTGTGTTTGGCTTTCGCCACCCATTTTAAATTAATTTTGCTATGCCCTTGTTCGAGGTTAGTATACTGTGCCTCTGTCTAAAAGTGACACAGAAGTGATACCCGGTGTAAACCTATGATCTCCCATCCACTCATCAAGATTCCTCTTGAAGAGAGTCAATGAGGGACTCTGCCTAACTTGGACTGGGATTTTATTCCAGAGTGAAGGGAGCCTCTGGGTTATGAATCTGTCCCTCCAGCATGTCCTATTTATTTCAGTGCTGAGGTTCAAGTCTCTCGAGCGAGTAGCACGATGGGATTTGGATTTTCTGAGGTGCAGCATGTCCATTAATTCCGGGTTGGACATGGCTTTATACATCAGGCACAGATTGCCTCTGAGCAGGCGGTATGCCACTGAATAGAGCTGGAGTTTCTTTAACCGGGCAGCATATGGCATCTGCTTGAGCCCTTTGATCCTCTTGGTGAGGTAATTTTGGGGTCTTTCTAGTTGCTGCAGGTGTCTGGTAAGGTACATCCCAAAAGGGGCATTGTACTCAATTATGGGCCTGATGAGGGATGAGTAAAGAGGCACGATGACCTCCCCTGATCTAGATGTGAATCCATTCATGATTAGGTGGGCTATATAAAATGTTGTTCTAACCACTTTGGCCACGTGGTTGTCAAATGAGAGATTGCTATCAACTTGGGTCCCCAGGTCCCTAATTACTTCTTCTGTACTTAATGGATTACCACCTATGTGGTAATTTGTGGGCACTTTGTTTTTGCCAAAGGGGATGACTATACACTTTTTTGGCATTTAGCTTGAGGCCATGGCTCTGGCACCAGTTGTCTGTTTCTATGAGGCCCTTTTGGAGGATGCTTGTGTCAGCTGGAGAGTCGATTATGGCACCAGTTTGCAGTCATCTGTGAACTTGGTCAGCCACAGTCCTTCCGTGTTGTCCTGTACCTCCGAGAAATATATATAGAACAAGAGAGGTCCCAGGACTGAGCCTTGTGGAATGCCACTTGTAACTGGTTTGGAGTCTGACATGGCTCCAGCAATTCTAACCATGTGGGTTCTGTCCTTGAGCCAGTTTTCAACCCATCTAGTGACATAGGGGTTTATATTTAAGCTGGTGAGCTTATCTATAATGCCCGAGTGGGGTATTGTATTGAAGGCTTTTGCGAGGTCCTGGTAGGCTGTGTGGACCACCTTCCCCTCGTCAATGGCCTTGGTGACTGTTTCAAAAGAAATAAACCAGGTTTAAGAGGCATGATCTGCCCTTAACAAAGCCAAACTGGGTAGGATCCAGTGTCTATAGGTCCCCAATATCTTTATTTATGAGGTCCATGATGATCCTTTCCATAGCTTTGCAGACCAAGCTAGTCAGGCTTATGTGGCGATAGTTTCCATGATCTGTTGAGGTACCACCTTTGTGAAGAGCGACCACTGTTGCTGTACGCCACTCTTTGGGTACATATCCTGTAGTAAGGCTGAGATTGAAAAGTAGTTTTAGGTTTGGGTTTAGCTCTTCTTGGAGTTCATGTAGGACGCAGCCCGGGACACCGTCTTGTCCCATTGATGCTGTGTTTTTTGCTTTGAAGAGGACGGCTCTTACCTGAGCATCTGAGATGTCAGGGGGGCAGCACTCTGCTGGGATATTTACCCTTTTGGTGGGGAGGGGGGGAGAAGTTTGCGAAGAACCTCTCAGCTTGGATGTTGGCAATGTCTGTGGGTTCGATGTATTTTTTGTCATTTTGGACTAATTCTGAGCATATCTGGGAATTCCCACCCAGGTTCCTAACATAACTAAAGAAAGCCTTGTGATTATCCTTAGTGTCCTGTGCAATTTTTCTCTCGAAGCTGGCCTTAGATGATTTTATGAGTGGCCGTAGTTTTTTGCTAATACTGATCAAAGATGCCTTCCCTTTTTGGGATTTTGCTCTATCATGTAGTAGCTTCCTCCTTCTATTGTATAGTTTGTTTATGGTTGAGGTCCACCAGACAGGACGTCTGCCTTTGGAGGATTGGGTCTTGTTTTTATTTGGGATTGCATGATCCATGCATTATTGAAGGTGTTCATAGAATGCGTTTATAAAGGATTCTGCGGTCTGGGCTGTATTTTCCACAGGCCCGGGGCCTTTGAAGGAATCCACCTTGGTTTTGAGGAGTGTGAAATTTGCTTTAGAGAAGTTCTTCACTGTCGTTTTCTGGGCAGGGGGTGGGGTCGGGATGTGAATATCCAGTGAGATTAGTTTATGGTCTGATCTTACCAGTGAGGGATACACTTCTGGTCTGGAGCATAGAGTCCCCATGTTGGTGATGATCAGGTCCACTATGTTTTCCCCACTTGTGGGAGTGGTAACAAGTTGTTCCATAGCATTTGAGTTTATAAATTCTAGGAACCTTTGGGCTAGGGTGTTGGGGCTAGAGTAATGCTCCCAGTCTATGTTTGGGTAGTTGAAGTCGCCCAATATAATGGTGTTTGGAGAGACCTTCATATTTTCCAGTGTTCTCAGGAAGGCCGAGTGGGGTTCCTGGGTTTGGGTGGGTGGTCTGTAGCAGGCTATAAACTGGAAGGCAGTTTTACCCACTGTTAGTTGCACATGGATAGTCTCTGATGCTTCGTGCTGTGCCACCAACCTGGAGGTGTGGGTATCTTTGAGGAATATTGATACTCCCCCTCCTTTTGTGGTTCGGTCCAAGTTTTGGGGCCAAAAAGCATTGTATGATCATGGAACGTATAAACAAAGACATTGGTAATCTCCAGACTCTGGACCCCACCCAGTTTGGGTTTGTAAAAGGCAGATCATGTCTCTTAAACCTGATAGACTTCTTTGAAGCAGTCACCAAGGCCGTAGATAAGGGCAAGGTGGTTCACACAGCCTATCTAGACCTTGCCAAGCCTTTTGACACCATCCCCTACTCTGAAATTATAGATAAACTCACTAAACTAGGTATAAATTCCTATGTCACAAGATGGGTTGCCAACTGGCTCACTGACAGAACCCACACTGTGAAAGTAGCAGACTCCAAATCTGACTTCAGACCAGTGATAAGTGGAGTACCACAGGGTTCAGTCCTGGGTCCTCTCCCATTTGGTATCTACTTTTCTTAAGTACAGGCTAACACAGAAGGTCTTTTGCTAATAAAGTTCACAGATGACTGCAAACTAGGAACCATAATCGAAACTCCTAACGATGTGGACATCCTACAAATGGGCCTGACTGAGACAGATGCCTGGTGTCAAAGCCATGGCCTCAAGCTCAATGCCAAAAAGTGCAGTCATCCCCTTTGGTAAAAACTCTGTACCCATGAGCTACCACATATATGGTAGTCTACTTAACACTGAAAGTGTGATAAGAGACCTTGGGACACAGGTGGACAGTAGTCTCTCCTTTGATAAACACATCACCACAGTAGTCAGGAAATCCTTCTACGTGGCACACCTCATCACAAAAGGTTTCACATCCAGGAAAAAAGAGGTCATTGTTCCCCTCTCCTTGTCACTCATTAGACCCATTATAGAGTACAATGCCCCTTTTGGTATGTACCTCACAAGACATCTACAACAACTGGAAAGGCCGCAGAAATACCTCACAAAGAGGATTACCAGCCTCAAACAGATGCCCTATGCAGACCATCTCAAAAAACTCCAGCTTTACTCCATCGCATATTGCCTACTCAGAGGCGATCTCTGCCTAACATACAAAGCTATGTCAAACCCAGAGCTGTTGGACATGCTGCACTTAAAGAAACCCCAATCCCTCCAAGCTACATACTCTAGGGACCTAAACCTTGTCACCACAATAAACAGAACATGCTGGAGGGATAGATTCCTGTCCCAGAGACTTTCCATACTCTGAAACAAACTACCTATCTATATCAAACAAAGCTCCTCATTAGCACTCTTTAAGAAAAATATTGATGATTGGATGGGAAATAGGAAATTCACCCTGTAGATCACCTCTGGGAATCTGCTTGACAGGGGCACAGGAAAATAATTTTTTTGGGTGGCGAATGCCAGGATACCTTTTTGGCTAGGCTTATAAGTACCTACCTATGAACCTATGAACCTATAAGATATACAGGGGACACTGCAGGGGCAGTTCACCATTGGCAACATACCTATTCAAATTATAGCTAGTTGCCAGCCACCACATGTGAACAGGAAGACCATACTGCCTATATGGACCTCATCAACTGTATTCTGATTTGGGTCTGTACCCTGATCCTCGGTCACTTGAATGACCCAAATGTATATTGGAAGATGTACCCATGCCAGCACACAAATGGCCAGAGAGCCATCAACAGTGGGTTTACAAACACCTTGGTGCAGCTAGGGGCTCCCCCCACATGAGGTGAAGGTGTGTTGCACTTGATATTACACAACACAGGTTACCATTGCAACATCCCTACAGTGTCACACTCTGTGGCAAAGCAACCATCATGCGGCCATGCTTGCAGTCACCATCTTCCACAATACCAATCTAGCTAGGGTCACACATACATACACCTCTAACATGGAATACACCCTCCTGGGGGGTTGTATACACAGCTGTAGGGACTGGCACCAATATCCACACATACACACGTGTTAGATGTGCATTTGTATAGATGCGTGTAGTCAGGTATATCCAGCAGGACTACATTATCCTCTGCAAGGATACGTATATCTGTCTGGTGGACAAATGCAATACGTAAGTGTCTATAACAGGGATGACATACCATTGTGTGAGACAAAGTAGCAGCAGGTGCCTATTTGGAAGCAATGTCTCATTAGTGTGAACAAGTGAATGGGATTACTCCTGGAAACCTGCACAGCAAACCCAGAGCCAAGATTGTCAACATCCACTACAGAGAATCATCTCCTATGCTGCACATGTGTCTGCAACATCACAGGAAACACATGCATCTGCTCACTTGTGGTGGTCAAGGACACTAGCTATACCAGTGCTGTAGGTATAGCATACTTGATAACAAAACAACTCTGGCCCCAACAAAAGTATTCACCGACTGTGAAATAAGAAAAGCAGAAAAATAAGAATCTCTTTATTTCTCTCTAGCGCTTCGGTGTTTCCACCTTCAAGGAATATCAAACACATGGTAGTGCTATACTCCATTGTGAGAAGAAAGCCAGTGGTATTCTCCCTTGGAATCACAGTCTGTCTTCATGAAGAAAGTTACAGATGTCATTACCATAGGCAGCAACTTGCCTTTTGTAGGTAATGCTCATGAACGAGTGATTGCCTGTGCACCAGTCTGTGACTCACACTTGCTAATAGCATGCAGAACAGCTGGGTTACATTGCCATTAGCCAATGGCATGGGAACACAGTCCTATAATTAAGGCCTTCATGTAGGCCTTGGCCATTTTCCTGTCCTGTGAGGACAACAATATTGAGGTGTGGGAGCTACAGCATCAAGACGGTATGTAGACATACTGTTCACTGTTTATACTGATGTGTTATGTCTACAGTTTTGCATGCTATGTTTGGCCATTGTTAACAGAGTTTCTGATTCTGTGGCAGGTTACTGTTTAACAATGTGTGATGGGCTCAATAAGGAGACAGGCAGATGTGAGTGTCATACATCATTTTCATCTGAATGTGCATACTGCTGCAGTTGATGCTGGTGTATCAACTGTGTATTTTTTAGGGGGAGACTGTGATACATGCCCCAGTCATCTGAACATCCCCCAAACCCTTTATGTTTGAGTGTTGTGTGGATGCCCTCTTCTAGGTGTTTGAGAGGTATGGTAGGTCTGTAGCAGTTATCTGAGCATACAGCTGCATGTATGGCAAGCCGCAGCTGCTGCATTCTAGCCAGGAGTCATACTGGGGATTGTGAAGACATTGGGAGACAGCAAGCTGTATATGCCAGTGAGGGAGTAATGTCAGCTTTTGTGTTACAGCATGCCCAGGGTGAGGGTTTCCATAACAGTCCAGGTGAGGTATGTGCCTCCAGTACATAGGTTAAGTAGTAGTAATACCATCCAGAAGGTGGTAGGGGATGTTTAAGACACGTATTCATATTTGTGACATGTGTCCCACCCTCCAGACCTTTGACATGGTGCTGTGGGTGGCAGTGACTGTGGTAGCAGCAACCAGGTCTGCTGGACATTGCAGGGCTCAGTTATTTCTAGGTTGTATTGCCAAGCATGTAGTCGTCGTGCAACAGACTGGACTGTGGGCCTTAATTGTTGGGATGTCCAGATTTCAGGCATGCTAGGAATGTAACAGATAGAGCTATGAAGTCATTATTATGAGAGGTGTAGTTGCAAGACATATGTGCATACATATAGTGTGTTACACATGATTGGCATGAACATGTGTGTTTCAATGACTATGATGTGTGACACTGACCAGTATGTCAGCACACAGAATAGCTTTGATGACAACCATGCCATAAGTAGGTGTTACAACTGTGGACATTCTGCAACAATCTGTGCAGTTGTCATCTGTACCTGATATTGTAGACCTACCATCAACCCGTCAACCTGTCTTTGGCTGTGTACTGGTTTGGTGTCTGCATCACAGTACGCTGCCATTTACCACATTATATGTAGAAGTAGTGTCACTGGTATTCAGGATATCTTCACCAGTAATTCCTCAGAGTTGAGTGGGCCTACTGCTGTATTGCATTGGATTGTAGTTCAGAGGGTCCTGGGGCCATTACTTGGCAGGGGTGTCTTTTTTCCCTAATGTTACATGACTGTACTGTATGATATATTTACAAAAGCAGTAGCAATTCCCCAAAGCTGAGTTGAGCTAGTGGTGTGTTGATCTGACTGTAGTTCAGAGGACCCTGGGTTCATGACTTGCCAGAGCTGGTTATTTTATTGCTGGGCAAAACAGTGTCTGAATCAGATAAGGTGATTAAAGCGATTTTAAGCGGGTTTGCATGCATTTGTACGATGCGATGCTAAGCAGCACTTATCCTTGCTTAAACCCATGCTATTTCCAAAAAAAAAGAAAAGAAAAAACATGATGATAGGAAAGTAGTGAAATGGGGGAAAGCAGGGGGAAAAACAATTATGAAAGGCAACTAGGGATGTGCAGGACTGGTGTAGGAAAGGACCATAGGTCTCCATTTCTTGTGCAGCAACAGCTGTGCATGATGTGGACAATTTGGAATTTGGGGCCTCACACCCCACAGAGAGGGGTGTGGGTGACATAACTTTGTTGAGTAATTGATGGGATAAATGACTCATGGCAGTGTACGTGGGGGTGAAATGGAGAGCTATGTATGGCACAATTTTTTTTTGGGGGGGACAGATGCCTTTTTTTTTAAGGTGAGAGTGGGATGTTGGGTAAGGGTTTCAGGTACATTTGGGGAGGTAGGTTTGGTAGGAGAGGTTGCTTTTGCAGAAAGACAAGACAGACAAGACAGTGGACAGGGCCAATGTATGATACCTGAGGGGGGTAACCAACTTGGACAGAGAGGGTGGCTGAGAATCGGAAGACCAAGTGCCCCCAGATGGCAACAGCGAGACTGAGATCCCCACACATGGGCAGGCACACCTTCAAATCTCTGAAGGTAGCTGTTCTGGGGGCTGGGCACTGGGGCCAGCCTGCCCCTCAAAGTGCACCAGTCTGCCTTTGATCTGGTGCAGTCGATCATCCAAGTCATGCTGGATGACCCTGTGCACCATAACTGAAACATGATTCTGGGTGACAGTCTCCTGTCCATGCCCACAACCAGGGGGAGACTGGCCACATCCCCTGAAGTGGTTCCACCCAAGGGTGGTGCAGGTCCAGCAGAAGAAGCAGCTCCAGGTTGGTTCCCAGCATGCCACGGCAGATGAGTTGGATAGGCGGATCAGCTGGAACCGGCCTACCCAATCGTGCTATGGTATTGAGATTTGTCAAGGTGTATTGGATTGTCATGAGCAAAACATTTCATCATAAGCTATAACAGCATGCATGGGTGTTCCAATTAACCCAGAACAATAGAACTGCATAGCATATGGAACACAGGCATAAATGCAATAGCAGTCATTACTTTAACAGCATGCCAGTAACAGTTATGGCAAAAGGGCAACAATAGTGGAATTTCAACAAAGTATGTCAGTGTGCAGTCATTGAACTATATAACCAATAATACAATACAAGGCCCAACACTAGATTTTGAGAACAACATATATGGAAATGAAACCATACCTGTAGCATAAGAATAATAATTTGTGATGCAGATAAGGAGTGGGGGGGGGGACATTCAATTAACAACTGTATAGGTATACCTTTTACAACAGTACTGCTGAAAACTCTACAGGTCTGCCGTTACTTTACATCTGCATGTGCCCTATTGCTTATGTAGCATGTGCATACCTCTCAAGCTGTCAACATGGCATGGTATGGGCCAAGCTATAAGAACTATAATTACATAACTACAGGGGACTCATGCATGTCAGGGTAGCATAAATGACTGACAAGGTGTACCCTGCACTGATGTTGTGTGAGTGTGCTACTGCATACTTCAACTGGATTTATATCTGTGTCCAAGGTTATTGGCAGCAGTGATCACTAACTGTTATAGCATGACACTTAAGAGACATGTATCATGCACAGTACATGGATTATATACCTATCCTGCTGTCATTTGTAGGCATGGTAGACATTAGTATACCCTTCATACAGCTACTACAGACATTTCTTTACCTGTAAGTCTTTTGTGGAAATATCTGTTAACAGTAAGCGACTGTTTCTATTAATAGTCAGTACTACTTGTCTGTGACTATAAATACGTTACTACTAGTCCCTGGATTCAAACCCTGGTCTGTGTGTGTAAAAATAACAACATATGTCTTGATAACTTGCTGTATGTTGGTTGACTGATATGTGCCTAGAGCTCACTTGCTGACAAAGTTTGACCTGGTAATATTGGTAGAGTGTCACAGTAGACTGAAATAACAGATGAACATACATGCATGAGATTCATGCATGACAGAAATAGTAGGTAAAGTGTGTTTTAATACTTGGAATGCAGCTGTAGACAATTAACCCCTAACGGATGGGAATATGTGTGGTCTGTACAGATCATATCAGGGTGCTGGGATGCCTACCTGACCCATATACATTTGCAGATGCTATATTTGAGTCTACAGATACTACTGTGTCATACTTGCCTGCATCAGCATACCTACATTCAGGAATGCATATAGCTATAATTCAAAGGGTAACACCAGACGATTCTGATGGAAAAACACTTATAATACCTTACACATTAGTATTCAAGGTTCACATGTTTGTGCATAACATATATCAAATTGCATTCTATCTTGTAGTACAGCTCCACATCTGCACTTTAGCATAACAGTTCTTTTGCAGCTAAACTTCAGTAACTCCATGGTGTTATACCTATATTTGCTTTGCAACACCTGTAAAATTAGATTTCTTCAACAACAGAACAGAATACATACAACAAATGGCAGAAGACAGCTTTATTGAGAGTGACATGACACAGTCATTGGTATACATTTGATACAATTGACAAACTTTATTGTACTCCAGTTTAAATAAATAATGCATGCATTGAAGGTGTGCTGTTATTACAGAACCTATGCAATACTAACACTTTTACCTTCACAAGTCTGACTGCAGTTCTACTGTATTTCCTCTAGAACATGAATGGATGTAATTTATTCCCTTCACATTTAGAATGCCAGTGTACTTTATTACTAGATCATTAGTATTAATACCGTATACACATGTCATTCCTACATATTATGAATGTTATTACAGTACAGTCAGAACTGAATATACCTACTGGCAGTTACTACTATACTCTTTCTTATTTATATAACTATATATTGTAAAATATATCTGTACTCACCACACTCTCAGCGTACACTCGCTAGGCACCCTGTATGGGCCTCCAACTTGCGAGCCATCTGCTCTGCAGCTGTGGGAAGAGACACACACCATTATGGGTACCTGTCTATCAGATATTCATACTACAATATGATAAATCACCAGTTGCTATACTTACAATCTTCTGGGGCAGTCAAGGCCCGAGCATCTTGCATCCACTGGGCCAAGAGCCCCCCTTCCTTTGCTTCAGGTCATCGTAATGATGACACACCAGTGTGGAGGATTCTAGTAGCATTGGTGAGGTCATGTGTCAGATGGTCCCAGGCCTAGGACTTATATTCAAAACCCTGGTACTGGCCTTGCAGCAGTCTATTGCCATCATATTTGACAAAGAGTCCAACCATGACCCTGGACTCCAACATGCCCCAGCGCTGTGCTTGAAAGTGTGCTCCCTCTCCAACTCCAGCCACAGGTCTTGCAGTGATAAAACTCCAACAGGTTATGGCTGTGTTCCCACCTGTGCAGCTTAAATAAGGCTCTTTTCCCACCCTTTGCCACCATTGGACTATTTTTAAAAATGCTAAGCAAAGGGGTCCAGGGAAGTAAATAGTGTGGGAAGAAATAGCCAGAGAATTGTTATGGCTAGGCTTGTATAGGCCCTAGGGCTGATAGCCTAGTACCAACCTATGAACCTATGAACCTTAGCAGTGCGACAACCTGCTAAGCTTAATTAAGCAGTGCTTAAAGTGGCAACTGCTTAGCAGTGTTTAGCAGTATGCAAACGCACTTAGCTGAGCTGAGGACTACTTAGAATGGAACTGCTTAGCAATGCTCAAACCAGCTAAGCAGAAATGAGCATTGCTAACTATTGCTACGACAGGTCCTGTTTAAGCATTGCTTAGCTTGGCTTAGCAGTGCTTAGCAAAATGTAGCTAAGGGAAAACAAGATTTTTGCATAATAAAAAATATGTACTGACATTTAATTGCTCATTATTGATACTTTAATATTATGTGTATGTATTTTACTTTACATGACCTCACCATATGTACTTAATGACTTTACATTGGAGTATGACTGTACTGTACTGGACACTTGTGTTTAACTGGAGGTTTTCACCACATATCTCCACTGACACTGGGATTCTGGACCAGCTGCACTAACCTGGTTAACAAATATCAATAACTACATCAGTAAAAAAAAAATAAAAATGTATATAGAAATGCTTTTCAATTTACAAGCTGAATGGCTTGTCTGCATATTCAAACCATGCACCTACTGCATATGAAGCTGTAACTCTAACCATTTAACTAACTTGGTTGTGAAGATTTCAGCTAAATATTTCTATATAGCTTTCCATTACATTTAAGCATTGGTAAGCAGCATTTCGTGCCACACAAACCCACTCAGCTATGCTTAAACTTGACCTTTTGTATAACAATGAAAAGCATCCAGATTCTATTTTTAGATATCTGGCACATGTTTATCACTAAGCGCTGCACCACACAAACACACAAATTACAAAAATACTAATAAATAAATAAATAATAAAAATAAAAGGGCAAATCACATTTGCACATTTACTTTCAGTGCCGTACGGCACTCTGACAGTATAAGGGGTATGTTATGGATGCTGTAACATACCCCTACATATACATTTCATACTGGCCAAGGACACACTTGATTTAATATTTTAGTGCCATACGGCACTTAGACAGTGCAGGAGGTGTGTTATGGACACTGTAACACACCCCTGTGTTAAATACATAACTATCATTGCTTGCTAATAAGTGTCCAAGGCCACTTTACTTAATTCTTTTAGTGCTGTATGGCACTTTGACAGTGCAGGGGGTGTGTTATACATCTTCAAGCACTGTAACACACCCCTTAGCACCTATTCAGTAACTGTGTACACAGGTCTCCCTCAGTAGCTTGCCTTCATGAATATGGTAGGTGCACTGCCAAGTGGGAGCTGCAGACACGGCCATGGTGCACTCCATGTAGAGCTTGCACTATTCCTACATAGAATTTATTAAATCTGGGAGAATGCTTAAAAAAATCCTAGATTATGCCAGTGTGAATATGGATGTTATAATGGTAGGAGATTTTAACTGTAATTTAAGAACAAGCAAAAAGAGTAAGACTGATGTTAAAATTGTATATGAAATAATGAGAAGCGGTAAGCTATATATATATATATATATATATATATATATATATATATATATATATATATGTATATATATATATATATATATATATATATATATATATATATAGGATAACAAGCATTGGACTTAAAAATGAGATTAAGACTGAAATTGATTATTTTCTTATATCTGGTAGCTTAAAAATTATACAGAAGGGGACAAAGAAACCAAAATTTTCTGACCCTATAGCTATATGGTTGAAAATGAAGAATGCATAAAAATAGGTAAAAGAACTAAAAGATTAAATGCACAAGACTTAAAACAAGATTATAGGAGAGAAAGAAAGAAAGTATGGTGAGACCATATAGATATGAGAGGTTTCTATGAACATTGGACCAGTTGGTGGAAATGTTTTAAAGAAAAGTATAAGAAATGTTTCTTAGAAGATTTAATTATTAAAAGGAATAAAGAAAAAAAATGATTATAAAATATTAAGACAAACTATATTTAAAGATCTATTACAAGCTAAAAGAACTTTTTATGAAAATGAATTATATCACATAAATCAAAAAAGATAAATGATTTGGTATACAAACAAAGATATTGCTTACAAGGAAAAAAAAGAAATAGCACCATATTTAGATAAACTAATGAAAGAAGACAATAAAATAATAAGGAAATTAAGAAATGAAGAAGGAAACAAAGTGACTACACAAGAAGAAATATGTAAGACAATTCAAGATTATATATTACAATCTTTTGTTAAAAAAGAAATGGGAAGAAATCAAAAATATGAACTTAAATTGAATGAAACTGACAATGAAACATTGGAACAAATTATAATGATGAAAGAGTTAAATGAAATACTAAAATAAATTGATGTGAATACAGCTAAAGGATTAGATGATATTTAATGTCATATGTATAAAAATATGGAGAAATGACAGAAACATATATTTATAGGGGTTTTAAATGAATGGTTAGAATTGGAAATGCTAGAGAAGGAACTACGCATGGGTGCTATAATATTCATATGGAAAAAGGGAGAAAAAGATGATATAAAGAATTGGAGACCAATAATACTAAACAATATTGATTATAAAATATTTATGAGAATTATAACAAAGAGATTAACAAATAAAATAGATAAACTACTTGAACAAACAGTATTTGGTAGAAAGGAAAAAGGACGTCAAGACCTATTACGGTTAATAAAAGATACAGATGATATTGCAGTTAAGAAAACAGAGGCAAAGATTATGATAGGAGACTTAAGTAATGTTTTGACAAAATAAAATATGAACCATTATGCGACATTCTAGAGGCGTATAATATAAGTAAGAAAATAATATAAGTAATCAAGTCAGTGCATGAAAGAAATAATGTTAAATTAAACATGAATGGATAGATAAATGAACCCAAAACAGAATGTAGAATAAGACAGGGATGCCCAATTAGTAGTATTATATTTGTGTTAGTTATAAATACAGTAGTGACAATAATCAATCATATGAGACATAAGGCAGGTTATATGATAGCAAATGAAACACAACTACCTATAACAGATGACAGTGTGATAATAACAAGAAACAGAGAATGGATGAAGAACATAAGTAAGAAATTAAATAAATTGTTGAAAAAGTTGGGTTTATTTATAAATGAGGAGAAAAGTAAGGCTTTTGGATACAAAGGAAATATAGGAAATAGAAAATTCAATGAGGAATCTATAGATATACTAGGAATTGTCTTTGGATCAAGTGGTGATAAAAGAAAATAGGAAAATGAAAGCAAGAAATAAAAAAATATGTGTAATTTTTGGAAAACATATAGGTTTGGCATATAGAAAGAAAGTATATTTAATAAACTCTGTCATCATTGGTAAGATAGCATACATAGCTAATATATACATGATACCATCACAGTATGCAAAAGAAATACTGTTGATTATATTTGCATTCATGTGGGGGTCAAGACTGAGCTAAGTCAAAAGAAGGGTATTATATATGACAGTAAAACAAAGAGGATTTGGCCTAATAAACCGAATTGTGCATGATGCATCATTGAATTTATATAGAGTTGTAGTAGGTTATACAAAACAATGTAAACATTTGATAGAATCCAGCTTATATTCTAAATATCAATTTTTGAGGGGAAAGATGGAAATAGGAAAAAGACTAAAGGGAAATATGAATGAAGAAATAAAAGAATACCAGAATAAACTTGTGTTATGGAAATTAAAACTGAATATGATTGAAAAGAATAGAAAAGAATGGTACTTAAATATTATGAATCAATATTATTTTATTTATCCTTGGAATCATTTAGAAATAAGAAGAAAGAAACCAGTATTAACAAGATATAAATGGTGTAAAAGCATACATGAATGCAAAGATTTCTTATGGAGATTGTCTATAAATAAGTTACCTGTTAAGGAAATATGCCTTACAAGAGGAAACAGACTAGATTGTGTAATTATTGTGGTGAATTTGAAACTACTGAGCATGTGTTTTTGAAATGTGAAAGAATTATAAAATTGTGGGAAGAAATATGTAATTATAAAATGTTGGAAAGTTTTATAAAAAGGGAATAGACTGATACGGATATTATTGAATATGTTTTTATAATGCAAAAAACAAGCAGAAATGAAGAAAATTGATAGAATCATATTTTATTTTATATGGACACTAAGGACTAAAAGATTGAATGAAATTAAGTTTAATGGTAAACAGGTTGTGGCAGAGATTCTTAAGAAAATATGCTTTTGTTTGTGAAAAAAGGGTGGGGGAAATGTTCATTGATATGAATGTAAATAGTATGATATAGCATGTATATATAACTGTAACTATTGTAAATATGTACATAATATGGTTGTTTATATAAGTCTTGTTTAACAATAAAAACAAACTACTCTTTTTCAGTGGGTGACTTGGGATCTTTCATATCCACCTACGCCATCATCAGCACAAGCAAATAGGGCCTCAGTTTAGCATCTCATCTGAAGGGCAATGCACTCAGGAGTGCAGCATCCCCCCTTATGCTATGGTCACTTGTATCCCCATTTAAAACATATAACTCAATATATGGACTTGTGGCTCAATAACATTCAGTGACCTGGCTTACTTTTACTTTTAACTTAATTGCAAATATACTGCAGAAATACAAAGACAAGAATATAAAAAAAAAATGCAGAGTCAAATTCTGAGCAACAGTTTGTGAAAGTAAGTGGAAACAATGCATAATTGACTTTAGTAGCACGAAACGATACGGTGCGTGTTAAAAATGGCAAAAGGACAGCATGTAAGTTAGTTTGCAGTAGACGACTTCACAGGAGGTGATACAGTTCACCCTAGGTCTATGTGATCACAGGAGGTGACACAGTTCACCCTAGGTCTATGTGATCACAGGAGGTGATACAGTTCACCCTAGATCTATGTGATCACAGGAGGTGACACAGTTCACCCTAGATCTGTGTAATCACATGAGGTGACACGGTTCACCCTAGGTCTATGTGATCACAGGGGGTGATAATATAGTTCATCCTAGGTCAATGTGATCACAGAAGGTGATACAGTTCACACTAGGTCTGTGTGATCACATGAGGTGATACAGTTCACCCTAGGTATATGTGATCACAGGGGTGATACACAGTAAGAGGATTAAATATTAATAGTTTAACATATTTGTACTATTAGTAAACAAACAGAAAGATGTAAAATGTATAACTCAGTTTTGAATTTGGGGTGGACTTGAGTGATACGGAAATGTCCATTTTACAATGTGTGCTTCAGTTCATCCCTACTGCTCCACCCAGAGCACATTTTTTGAAAGCTGAAATTTTTAAATTAGTTAGAAAATTGCATCTAGTTAACTATTATGAGTCTGATATTGATTGTAATAATGTGAATGAGTTAGTAGATGTGTCTATTAGTGAAGATGATGAAATGGAGTTTTTTTCTTGTAATTCTTCTATAGACTCTACAGATAATGTTAATGCATATTGCACTTTAGATATGGGGAATGTTTCTCATACAAGTAGTTTTCCCCTCCCTTTTCTAATCAAATTATAGTCCAGTTCTCAAAAATGATTAATTTTGCTATGGAAAATATGATGAAGGAATTTTTCGCTGAAAAGAAAAAAATGTGTTGTATAATATGAGTAAAAGTGAATGGCAAGCACTATTAAGTTTGTGTAATAGACAAGATGCTGTCATAAAACCATCAGACAAGGGTCAAAAATTGTAATGCATTATAAACAATACCGTAAAATGTGCATGGGCCACTTGTCTGATGGAAAAGTTTATAGGGACGCTAATGACAATGATTTTCAGCAAGCTGTTGTGAATTTTAAAGAATTAATTAACAAGAGCTTCAGGTTGGGTTATTTTACCAAGTAGGATGTTAAATGTAAATTTGACACTGAGGGTAGCTCTTTGGCTAAGTTTTACTGCTTGTCTAAAACTCATAAAAATGTGAGCTCTACCCCTGGTCGACCTATAGTGGCAGCACAAAATTATTTTTTACATAACATTGGAATTTTTTATATTCTTATCTTTTGAAGTATGTAGTTAAATTAAATTCTTATATTAAGGATATTTTTCATCTTTTGGATACATTGAAAAATGTTAAGTGTGAAAAGGGTTACTACTGGATGGTAATAGATGTAAAAATCTATAAACAACTATTCCTCACACATTAGGAATTGAAACTCTCAAGTTTTTCTTGGGAGATAGTCCTGTTAGTAACTATGTTATAGAATTAGTTCATTTTTGTCTAACAAATAACTTTTTTGAGTTTAATAATCGTATTTATCATCAACAACAAGGAATTGCCATGGGTGCGTCTTTCGCACCCATGTATGCCAACTTATTTATGGGCCTTTTTGAAACTGAATTTCTTTACATATCTAGCTTCTTTTAATAATTTTGTAGTTCTTTATTACAGGTAAATAGATGACCTGGTTTTTTATGTAAGAGAGGTGCTGATTTAGCCCCCCCTGTTTCTTAATAGTTTAAACATTAATCATTTTCAAGTAGAATTTGATGGTTTGCAAATGGGTAAATCAGTCAATTATTTAGATGTAAATTTAGAAATAAGAGGTGATATAGTAACTGGTATATATAGAACATGTACTAGTGACTCCTGTATTTTGGAAAGGAGGAGCTGTCACCCCCACACTCTGTACAAGCTCTACCCTATAATGAGTTATTAAGGGTGATCAGATTATGTAATGATGTGAACATTTTAGAGAAAGAAATTCTAAATACTTGCGTTGCTTTTAGACATAGAGGTTATGATGAAATGTTAATTCTGAATTCTATACAGAAAATGTTAAATTTGTATTCACCTTGTACTGACTCCTCAGTAAAAAGAAACAATGACAATAGAGAGAGAGATATAGTACATGGTGGTAGAAAGGTTTATTTTGTAACAGTTTATAATATTTTGAGTCATAAAATCATTGACATTATTCAATATTATTGGCCCTATTTAATTAATAATAAGGAAGGTGTGAAGAACTTACATACAATTCCATGTATCTCATTTAAGAGAAGTAGAAATATTAAAGATATGCTGGTATATAATACATTCATACAACCTGGTGATAAGCTAAATATACATCCTGCTCAATGTGGCACCTTCCCTTGTGGAAGGAGCTCTGTTTGTCCTAACATAATTAGATCTTTTAAAAAAAATTAATGGAATTAGGTTTCATTCTATATCTGTACATTCTTGTGCTACTAAATCAGTAGTATATGTATTGTCATGCAACAAAAAACCTGTTCCATGAACAATAAAGGTCGTCCTCCCACACAAATCCAGAAAGATAGAATCCACCAGCGAAAATATAAGTAAATAAATTATTTATTTTCACACCAAACAAGTAAAATCTGAGCGCTTTTGTCTCCCTTCGGAGACTTCTTCAGAGATGAATTAAAACCACAAAACACATCAATTTATATACATTAACTAGTGGGCTGATCAATAAATTAATTAGTACATACATTTCCTTCATTTCCTTCTAAAAGTAAAATACACACTGTTTTCATTGTGTGTGGAAATAACTGTTTTCTGTACGGAAAACTTTAAATACAGTTTGTCAAATCTACAGCTGTGAAAACAACTGTATACAAGTTCAGAATAGATATAAATATATTAAAATGTATTAGATATATTAAATATATTAAGATATGTTGCAATATATTAAATTAAATAAGTTATAAATTACAATTAATGTGCCTTATTACATTGGGAAGAGAAGGGAAAAAGGGGGGGAAAAACAATATGTCATATTAAAACCTTAAAAAGATTAAAAAGAGAGAACACTAATAACATAATAAAGAGAGAACAGTAATAATATAATAATAGTAAACCATAATGCCAACTCTACAAAAAATTGAATGTGTATACATATAAATATATGTATACTCACATACAAATATATGTACAAATATATTTATTCCTACTTCCAAAAATATCAATAAGTATCAGTCTAATAAATTAATACATCTATACAGACCATAAAATGTATAAAACAAGTATATAAAAAATATATAAAAATATATATTAAAAAAAAAATATATATATATATATATATATATATATATACATAAAATATTCTTAATAATAATAATTTAATTTAATAATTTAATTCAATTTAATATAATAATTTAATATGATATAATATATCCACCTGTCTATAAAATGTACTTTTATATATATTAGTATATTATTAAATATCTTCTTTGGAAATTATATGTATATTATATATATTCCTAACTTTTGTTCCTAATTTTTAACAGCCCTCTTAGGGTCAGCAGCAAAAATTTTTAAAACAGGAGTAATAGATATGTGGTCATTAAGGCCTTTCCCTCCACATGCATCCAAATGCAATTGCCACATCATTTCCCTGTATTCTAACTTTGTTTCCCAGTCCCCACCTCTTTCCGGGTGTCCAACGTCTTCTAATACCCAGAATTTGAAATTGGCCTCCTTGCAATTCATCAAATGCCTATTTAATGCATTATTCACATTTTGCTTGTTGATATCCCTTATATGTTCATATATTCTGGCTCTAAAATGTCTCTCTGTTTTACCCACATAGTATTTTGAACACACCTTACAAAAGGCCAAGTAAACCACACCCTGAGTATAGCAACTACTATAGTTCCTAGCTTTCAAAGTAATTCCTGCACTAGGTATTGTCAAGTCCTTTTGTTCTGCAATGAAAGAGTACTGGGCACACCATCCACATTTGAAAGTTCCCCATTTTTTATTTGCACCTATAGTTGTATTGGTTTTATTAGTCTTGTAATATTCCAATATGTTCTTTATATTCCTATTCCCAAACTATATTTTATATTCTTATGAAATATATTAGTTTTGCCATACATTTCACCGAACATCCCCCATGTCTCATCTATACATTTTCTTAACCAAACCATACCTTCATGCCCCTGTAATTTATTTTATATAGGGGAAACAAAAAGAATTTTTAAGCTGCGACTTCAAGAACATGTTAGGGACATTAGAAATAAGAATTTTATAATTCCTGTTGCCCTACATTTTAGCCTTTGCCATAATAATGACCCTTCTTTATTGAGAGCTTGTATTTTAGAATAAATTATAAAGAGGAGGGTAATGCAAAAAAGAAGTTGTATAAAGAAACCCTGAATATTTTAAAATTGAATACATTGTCTCCATTAGGTTTGAATAATGAATGTAATTGGAAGGTTTTTCTTTAAAAATCTTCCTAAATGTGTGATTGTTTAATTGTATAATTAAATGTAATTGTATGTAATAAATATAGAAGTGTTATGTGGAGATTATTTTGTTACTTCTGGAAGGCTGGTTTGTGCAGAGGCGCCAGAGTTCTTTTATTAAATTAACTGAAATACAGAGATCGTGGTGTGGCTTTTTTCCTGGCTGAGTAGTTTGGTTTTGCATTTACTGCAATTGTTTTCGTTTTGTGCTTTTTTAATAATACAGTTCACCCTAGGTCTATGTGATCACAGGAGGTAATACAGTTCACCTTAAGTCTATGTGATCACATGAGGTGATACAGTTCACCCTAGATATGTATGATCACAGGAGGTGATACAGTTCACCCTAGGTCTGTGTGATCACAGGAGGTGAAAAAGTTCACCCTAGGTCTATGTGACCACAGGAGGTGATGCAGTTCACACTAGGTCTATGTGATCAGGGGAGGTGATACAGTTCACCCTAGGTCTGTGTGATCACAGGAGGTGATACAGTTCACCCTAGGTCTGTGTGATCTACAGTTCACACTAGGTCTGTGTGATCACATGAGGCGATACAGTTCACTCTAGATCTATGTGATCACAAGAGATGATACAGTTCACTGCAGGTCTGTGTGATTACAGGAGGTGATACAATTCACCCTAGGTCTATGTGATCATGGGAGGCGATACAGTTTACCCTAGGTCTATGTGATAACAGGAGGTGACACAGTTCACCCTAGGTCTATGTGATAACAGGAGGTGACACAGTTCACCCTAGGTTTATGTGATCACGGGGGGTGATACAGTTCACACTAGGTCTATGTGATCACAGGAGGTGATACAGTTTACCCCAGGTCTGTGTGATCACGGGAGGTGATACAGTTCACCCTAGGTCTGTGTGATCTACAGTTCAGACTAGGTCTGTGTGATCACATGAGGCAATACAGTTCACCCTAGGTCTATGTGATCACAGGAGGAGATACAGTTCACCCTAGGTCTATGTGATCACATGAGGTGATACAGTTCACCCTAGGTCTATGTGATAACAGGAGGTGACACAGTTCACCCTAGGTCTATGTGATCACAGGAGGTGATACAGTTCACACTAGGTCTATGTGATCACAGGAGGTGATACAGTTCACACTAGGTCTATGTGATCACAGGAGGTGATACAGTTCACCCTAGGTCTATGTGATCACAGGAGGTGATACAGTTCACACTAGGTCTGTGTGATCACATAAGGTGATACAGTTCACCCTAGGTATATGTGATCACAGGAGGTGATACAGTTTACCCCAGGTCTGTGTGATCACATGAGGCAATACAGTTCACCCTAGGTCTATGTGATCACAGGAGGAGATACAGTTCACCCTAAGTCTATGTGATCACATGAGGTGATACAGTTCACCCTAGGTCTATGTGATCACAGGAGGTGATACAGTTCACCCTAGGTCTATGTGATCACAGGAGGTGACACAGTTCACACTAGGTCTGTGTGATCACATAAGGTGATACAGTTCACCCTAGGTCTATGTGATCACAGGAGGTGACACAGTTCACCCTAGATCTGTGTAATCACATGAGGTGACACGGTTCACCCTAGGTCTATGTGATCACAGGGGGTGATAATATAGTTCATCCTAGGTCAATGTGATCACAGAAGGTGATACAGTTCACACTAGGTCTGTGTGATCACATAAGGTGATACAGTTCACCCTAGGTCTATGTGATCACAGGAGGTGATACAGTTCACACTAGGTCTATGTGATCACAGGAGGTGATACAGTTCACACTAGGTCTATGTGATCACAGGAGGTGACACGGTTCACCCTAGGTCTATGTGATCATGGGGGTGGGGGTGATACAGTTCACTCTAGGTCTATGTAATCACAGGAGGCGATACAATTCACCCTAGGTCTGTGTGATCACAGGAGGTGATACAGTTCACCCTAGGTCTGTGTGATCTACAGTTCACACTTGGTCTGTGTGATCACATGAGGCGATACAGTTCACCCTAGATGTATGTGATCACAGGAGGAGATACAGTTCACCCTAGGTCTATGTGATCACATGAGGTGATGCAGTTCACCCTTGGTCTGTGTGATCACAGGAGATGATACAGTTCACTGCAGGTCTGTGTGATTACAGGAGATGATACAATTCACCCTAGGTCTATGTGATCACAGGAGGCGATACAGTCCACCCTAGGTCTATGTGATAACAGGAGGTGACACAGTTCACCTTAGGTCTATGTGATCACAGGAGGTGATACAGTTCACACTAGGTCTATCTGATCATGGGAGGCGATACAGTTTACCCTAGGTGTATGTGATCACATGAGGTGATATAGTTCACCCTAGGTCTATGTGATCACAGGAGGTGATACATTTCACCCTAGATCTATGTGATAACTCCCTGCTTTCTAAGTACCAGTCAGAATTTGCAGTGATGGGTTGTAATAATGCTCTGTACTATAAACACAGATCCAATGCACATGTTTCTTCTGTGACAGCAATAGCAAAAGTTCATCTGCTGTCTACTGAATGAGAAGACAGAAAACTACTGTCGACTTTATAGGTGGTAATAATAAATTTCATTAAATGTAGTCCCATATCAGTTGCAAGTTTCAGTTAGCAGAGTGTGTTGAAATGTAATTAACTTTCAACTTCACTAATTAGCTTCTGTACTCATTCACTGCAATTCTGGACTTTTATGCAATTCCCCTTAAAACAGGATAGCCAATACAATACAATAGCAGATAAAGTTTTTATATTCTACTTCATATTTTCCACAGGAAAACATGCACTCCAATACAGTTGCAGTTAAATTATTTATGGCATTTCTGGGCACTAACTACAGTTAAGAATGCTCTTCCAAGTTAACAGCCCTATTCAGAAAGCAAAATAAAAGTAAAATATTTATAGCAATGCTGTCTGTGTTTTGGGGGCCTCTAATCAATGACTTATATAGGTATGTTGTTTTAAGATGTAATTGCTGATGACAATACTAATAACACATGTATTTCCCTCTCTAAGCCCACAAGTGTGAGCGCACACACACACACACACACACACACACACACACACACACACACACACACACACACACACACACACACACACATACACATACACACACACTCAAACGCACATGGATGTGGAATTTTTTTGTTGAGATTTAGTTATAGGTATAAATAAGATTCATAGGGTTCATATGAATTTCATGACAGTTTAGTCTTATGATTGTGTTTATTTATTTATTTTATTTATTTGTTTATTTGTTTATTTATTTATTTATTTATTTCACATTTGTTAACCGGGTTAATCCAACTGGGAAAGAAATTACCCATTTTCAGTGGACATCCTTAGGTCATGCCCCTCTGTCTCCAGGAAGGCTAGGTCAGTCTAGCCTCAGATGAATTTGTGGGTACCCATCCAATCATCTAGGTTTTGTTTGAAGAATGACAGTATATCACACCACTTTATCTGCAGGGGCAATCTGTTCCAGAGGTGGTGGAGGCACTGGATTAATTTCATTTTCTTTATCCTTTGTTAACTGCAAGGGTAGTGGCCTTACTTCATTGGAGACCCAAGATTTTATTTCTACTAGTAGGGGAACTTTGGCCAGGGCACTGGGTAACTTCCCTTTTTCTTTTTGCTAGGTGCCATGGGATTTTTTTACCAGCAACTCAAGCGGATGGGACCTCAGTTTAATATTTTATCCAAAGGATGACACACTGAAGAGTTCAGCACTCCTGCTAATGGTGCATTGCAGTGTCAACAATCCAGTCACCTGGAGTAGGGAAAGAATCCATAGAATTCTGGTCTTCCAGCAGCAAAGGTGAGTGGGCTATTTGTTACACTGCTGTGTGATGAATCTGCTTTCAGATCATCTATCAACCTGCATGCCTTTGACAAGAAAAAGGAATACCTGGTGACAACTTGCATAGGCCCAAGAAGAACAATGGAAATTCCACACAGACATTAACTGGGTACCAAAAATGAATCTCAGACTTTAGATCTATGAAATAGCAAAACCAGTTTGTGAAGAGTTCTGTGAAGACAAATCCCATAAAACAAATGGGTTACTATTGAAATGTTGATGCGCAATTGCACGGCTATGAAGTATTCGAACAACAGATGTTCGAATACTTCATATGTGTGCAGGTTACATGAGCGAACGTCATATTTGCAAATGGGCTGTGCATTCACAAATATAATGTTCGCTCATGTAAAGGGATTGCGGTATAGTGCGGTTAGGGAAATACATCCCTTTCCTCACTGTAGTGAGATCTCGGAGTTGGAATATTAAGTTGGGGAGGTTTGGGGGGCTTGCCCCCCTGCATAAATGGGATGCTAAGTGTAGGGATTAGGAAGTTACGGCAAGGGTGGATTGTGGTTAATGCTGTAAAATGTCGTTGGCGACATTTTCGGCATTAACTGCTGTTTTTCGGCAATAGGGCCATTCATTTTTCAGCAATGGGTGATTGTATTTTCGGTACAGCACATTGGTTATTAGTACTTTTTCTTTTCATTTTCGAGATATTGATAGTAATCCAAACAAACCTAAGTGTGTCTAGGGTATATTTAGGAAGACATGCACAAAGTGAAAAATCCAACAACACAGTAGCATGAATCTCTGGTCTCTCAATGAAGTCTTATTATTCCCATATCTCAGTGGCTCCATATAACTTCCTACTGGTTGACAGCTAGAAGCAGTTGTATTTAAGTCCCAGAGGCACATTTTCAGTACAGGTGAAGAAATGGTTGAATTAATTCTAAGCAAGCAATGCTCTAGAATGTGTTTGAAAGGGAGGATGACATATTGTAATATTATGCAGTCGTTACTGTAGTATCTCAATAAACTTAAGTGCCACTGTCATTTATTTATTTATTTATTGACATTTGGTGAGTGGGAATGTCTGACAGGGTCAGAAACCCATTTTCAGCGGAGCCCCGGAGAGAAAAGCTCCAGTAGTTACAAATAACAAGCACCAGTAGTTAATAACAAAACAGAAAGTAGTTAGACATAAAAATCAAATATTAGACAAATTCTTGGCTTATGCATAGTTGTAGGATACACGCATTAGGAAATTTTTATAAACATTGATACAATTTTTTTAAGAGGAGAGGTGATAGATTCAAAGAGCACAACAAATAATTAATAGGGTAATGATTATAGCACTAGTTAATAGAAGAATAAGTTAGAGTTTAACAAGATATGTTACACATAGATATAAAACAAGGATTCAGTTAATTTCCATTAGATGGATGTTAATTTCTATTTGAGGGGTGTTGTACTATAGGCTGAGGGTTTTGTGGGATGAGCAGAGAACAGATTTAGTTTGATAGGGTGTTAGAGGGAGGGTGAAGAAGAGTGGAGAGAGGAAAGAGAAGGCCATAGGATGGTGTGGAAGTTAGGTATTGTTGTTTGGCATGGGAAGGTCCAGGAATTGAAGAGGTAGATTTTAGTGTGAGTTTGAATTTTTGGCAGTTTTTTATACTAATGATATTTTTGGGTAGGTTGTTCCAAAGTTTAGCTGTGGCACAGGAGTAGAAGCTCTCCTCAGCTCTTTTATTGGATTTGTGTATGTTTATAAGTTGTCTATTGCCAGATAGGAGGTTTCTGGTAGGAATATAAGCTTGTAGGGTAGATTTTAGGGCTGGACAGTTCTCAGGATGGTAAATTAGTTGTTGTACAATTGAGAGTTGTAAAAAATCAAGATGGTGGGGTAATTCTAGCCAGTTGAGTTCTTTTAGTGCATAACAGTGGTGAGTGTGGTATGGTAAGCTGGTGGCAAATTTAGCAATTTTATAATAACAGGACTGGAGTTTGGTTTTGAGAAAGGTGTGTAAATTTGTAAAAATGGGAGCACCATAAAGAGTGGATCAGGCAGGTATTAGCTAGTACTTTTTTGGTGTCTGGGTTCATATAGTTCTTATGACTATATAATGTTCCTAGCTTGGCATGAGTTTTTTTAATGGCATTCACTATGTGTTGATCAAATGGGAGTTTGTCTTCTGTGGTGATACCCAGTAATGTTGCACTTGTTATGATTTCAATTTCAGTTTTGTTATTGGAATAGATTTTGAAATCAGATGTGATAGTTTTGCTAGAAGAAAGTAAAAGCATAATTGTGTTGGGGTTTAGCAATAATTGTGCATTGGTTAGCTATGACTCTACTGTAGTGAATGCTGTCTGTGTTTTTTTTTTTTTTTGTAGCAGGTCGGACATATTGCTAGAGAAGGATATGATTGTTGAATCATCAGGATATTGGATTAGTGTGCTGTGATGGCAGGCCATGTGTAGGTTGTTTATGAATACACTGAAGATAAGGGGTCCTAGAATGGACCCCTGTGGGAGACCGGTTTTGTTCGTTTGGTATTGAGATAGGCAGTCCTGCCACTTTATGTATTGTTGTCTATTGGACAGGTAGTTGCTAAACCATTGCTTGGAGGATGATTTACAGCCTAGTGCTGATAGTCTCTGATGTAATTTGTTATGTGCGACTGTGTCAAAGGCCTTTGACAAATCTAGTAGTAATATAGATGTGTGCGAGCTGGAGTCCCTAGCTTTGTTGACTATATCTGTGAAAGAGATGAGAGCTGCTGTTGTACAGTGACCAGGCCTAAAGCCATATTGAGTGGGTGTGAGGAGGTTGTTATGGGGTAAGGTCATTTAGCAGTTGTATATGTATACATCTTTCAAGCAGTTTGGATAGAGGAGAAAGGACAGAGATGGGTCTATAATTTGTAATCTCATTAGATTTACCTCCTTTGTGTAGAGGGGTTATGATTGATTTTTTCCACAGAACAGGGACATATGATTCAGAAATGGATCAATTTATAAGTATACTGAGTAAGTGATAGAATCGGGGGCAAGTTTTAAGTACTCAGATGGCAGATTGTCAGAGGAGCATGAGCAAAGCTTAAGCTTAAGGAGGAGTTTATGAGTTGATTTAGTAGGAACTGATTGTAAAGAGAATTGAGGTATTATGGGATCTTGGGAGTGGATAGTTGAGGTGTTACTTATTTTATTGTTTGTTTGTGGTGAAGGGGGGAATTTTTGAGATTGTGGGAAATAGTGCGAGATTTAAAGTCTAAGACTAATGTAGCTGTCAATTAAATGAGGATTAAACATATTGGCTATTTCAGTTGGAGTCTTGTCTGAGTTTGGGGAGGGGTTTTGTATGGACCCAGAGTTTAAAAGTGAAGTGATGTTTTTTCCCGAACGTTTTTTGATTGTTTTTATAGTTGGTTAACTGCTGTGAAAAGTAATTTTTTTATCTGCATTCACTGATTTTTTAACTTTATTACGTAGTTGCTTGTAATTATACAGGTTGGTTTAATTTTTATTTTTCAACCAATATTTCCAAGCTCTGTCATTAATTTGTAATATTTGTTTTGTTGATTTGGTTAGCCAAAGTGAGTGATTAGACTTAGTTCTTTTTTTTCTAAGAGGGGTTGAATTGTTGAGGGTACCTAGGAATGTTTTTTTGAAATAGCTAACAGCTTCATCTAGAGGTAGAGTTTTTAATGGGGACCAATTAAGTGATTTCAGTATGTTATTAAACTGGTTTTGATTTAAATTTGTTAGGTTTCTAGATGTTTTGTAGTTGTGGGTCAATGTCTTTTGGATGGTGGTTCTATAAGTATAGGCTGGTAGATGGTCGCTTAGAGTATTGGGAAGCATTTTAGTGTTTGAGCATTTGAGAAGGTCAGAGACAAGGATCCAGTCTAGAGCTGAGGTTAAGTTGCTGCTATTTTGGAGTCTAGCAGGGGAGGTAATCAGTTGTGTAAAGCCATGGAGTTGGATACTATTTGCTGGTGAGTTAGTAAATAGGTTTAGCCAGTTGATATTGACATCTGCCATGATTACTGTTTCATTAGAGTTGTTTTTGGACATCCATGAAAAAAAGCCTTCAAGAATATGGATGTTTTGTCCTGGGGGAATATATATTGTTATAATACAGAGTTGTTTATTATTGTTTAATGTCAATATTGCTATGAGTATTTCAGCATTACCAAATGTACTACTGAAGAAAGGTAGGACTATATAAGTGTTGGGATAGATTAAGGCTACAACTCCTGCTTTTTTATTGAGTCGATCATTTCTTAGTATGCTATAGCCTGGTGGGAGGAGTTCTGTGTCTTTGATGTGCTGTTTTAACCAATTTTCGTTGAGAGCTACTAAGTCTGGGGAATATTGTGATAGCCAAGTGTGGAATTCTGTTATTTTATTGCAGATGCTGCATATGTTTAGAGTGACTAGCATCATGTTTTGTGGATGGTGTATGCGGTGAGGTGGGGTTTTGAAGGGGTCTATGGTTTGGGTGAATATCTCCACATTATTTTAGGTTGTTAAAGTGAGGGAAGTATTTGTAGTGGTTAGCTAGTGTTTTGTTTACAGATGAGTTCAGATGTGTCTTTGGGATTGGTTTTGGGAAGAAGTCAAGAATTCATCACTTTAGAAAGTAGTGTGTGTTTGTGTTGATGAAGTTTGGTGATATAATAGAGAAGCTGTCTCCCTGCCTATTTTCATGGTTTGAGTAGGTGGGTGATATTGAAACTGGATTTATACATGACAAGGTTAGGGAGGTGTTACATGTATGTAGTGTTAGCATAAATAATAAAGTATTGGCAGAAGATTATTACAGTTAATTTATAGCATTTTGTAACAGTAAGATGTTGATGGAGTTTATATGAGAGTGGTTGGTTATGTAGTAATTTATTAAGTGATGTATTAATTTGAATTAGGTAGGAATAGATGCAAGCTTTCTAATGCAATAGTGAATATGATTCTGATTGGGCAAGGATGAGTGGAGGAGAAGCTAGAGGTGGGACATGGTCTGGTATAACTGTAACTGAAGTGGGGGTTGGAGGGAAAGTGGGTAGGGTAGAGAAGCAGAGTGAGCCCAAGTGCAGCATGGGTGAATGGAGCGGGCTGCACCTTGGGCAGAGCTGCTATCCAAATGTAAAAAAAAAAAAATAATCTGTAAGATCAATTGAAGGAAGTCCCCATATTCCTGAGCTGTAGGTAATTCAGTAAAAAACAGTAGATATAGGTTATAAGTTTGCAAACGTACCCTTTGGGGTACTAAGAAGAAATCACAATGAAAAGTCTAGGCACAGACAATAAATTACATTTGCATATGGTAATGTAGCAGCAAAGACTAAAGGTATGCTTAAATAGAGAGCAGTCTAATAGAAACTTACATATATCTATACAATGGACGATGGACTTGCACCACCAGAACTGTAGTAATAGGACAGGTAGAGGCTGGTAGAATGAAAGAGTGAAAACAAAACAAAAGCAGCAAAACGATACTTGGAGCATTTTATACGGTGCAAAGCATTATGGGAAGGTAAGCGTGTCAGATTAAGGGGGAAAGAAGAGCATGGGGAGGGATTCAATTCAAGTAAGTCCCCATATTCCTGAGCTGTAGGTAATTCAATGAAAACAATAGATATAGGTTATAAAATCATAGTGACAGGCAGGACTGGGAGAAGTGGGCAGCAGAAGGATGGAAAAAACCAGTTGAAGGCTAGAACTGTAAAGGTTGTTAAGGATGGCATAGTAGGGAATTAGAGAGAAAATTCTTCAGTGCAGAAACTAAGAGTGTTTTACAGGTAGAGATATGAAGGAAAGAAGTAGCAGTTTTAAGGATAGATTCAGTGAGTAGGAAGCTACATTTCACAATAGCAGAGTTTAGACTGGTCTTTTAGGGGTCACCGAAAACATTATGAGGTGAAATGGGCTTAAGGTGGGAGGACAGGTTATTGAATAGTGAAGAGACAAAGGAACAGTAGCAAGTGCTGGTGGTATGCAGGAGGCCACGACTACTTAAAACGTTGTACAATAGTCGTAAAGTAAAACAGGCTTAACATACATTAACTTGCTTGACTGGATAAATAGGGATTGTTGGGCTCCCAGTAGTCGGTAGTTCTTGTTGGGTGGTGAAATTAAAAGCACAAGCATTAAATGGGCTGTTTGCAGAGATCAATCTGATAGAAACGTACATATATCTATACAATGGACTCATACCACCAGAACTGTGGTAATAGGGCAGGTAGAGTATGGTAGAATGAAAGAGTAAAAAGAAAGTCATATGACTAATCAGTGTAGATGTCTCCATATCGTAAATGTCTACATATGTTTTCTTCTGAGCTTAGGAGCATTTTATAATATATATATAAAGCAGGCATAAAAAAAAAAAAATGCATTGCTTTTAAATAAAATCCAACTTACTGTTTTCCCATTGGCTTCTGGTTCTGCAAGCACTGTTTTATCCTTTACTGTTGAATCCATGTTCAAGTACTAGAATATAAAGATAAAAGAATAAGATCAATAAATTAAAATATAAGTATGATAGCATGGTGAATTTCTTCATGACTCCTATGGAATGTGACTCACTGCAGAGTATGTTTTCATTATGTCTATCAGCAAAAAACAAACTGATATTAAGTTGCTAATACATTAAAAAAAACTCAAGCTTTTGAATAAATTCATGGAACTTTCTAATTAAAATTATGCTTATCTTCATTTAAAGATGAATATGTATATACATGGCTAATAATTTCTCTAAAATACTATAAAAAAACCTATAAAATACACTTTTTTTTATTTGTGTGGTGGGTCTTTAGAGGACTTAGTGTGGTACTTTTTCTCTTCCACTCTTGCTTAATTAATCTTCCTTATGCACTTATGCATCTTCCATACATATATCTGAAGCTTGTCAGCACTCCTGCCTCTGTCACCTCTAATGTTAAACTGTTTCATTCACTACTGTTCCAGAGAAGTAATACTTTATATCTCACCCATTATTCTTGTCAACTTTCTTGCTTTTCTTCTGCTGCCAAACAGCCATTTTAGATTATTTCAGGCAAGACAGTACCCAGAGTCCACTAAAAACGTTTAACACTGGTCATGCAATGTACATGCCATAAATGTATACATTCAAATCATATGCAGGTAGTAGTAGTGAAAAAAACCTACAGTACCTTGGGTCTGTAGGAGAACCTTTGATGAGTAAATGATGTAATCCTTCATTTTACTTAACAATATGTACTAAATGTCATTACCATGTCTTTGTTTAGGAGATTCTATAATGATATCTGATCTCTTGTTGGCTACTTCCTGACTGATGCTACTGACATGCAGTGGGCTCATATGTATCCTGCTGGGTATAGTTCTGTATTTGTTTCAAGTGACGATTTGCTTTCATAACTGTGCGCCAGTTTAACATTTCATATGGCTTCTTTTTTATATAACCATGAACGCATGATTGTTTTAATGTAGAAAGTTACAAACTCCATCTGACCTTGGAGATTATTTCTATGACATACCTGTTTAGGAATAGTCACTTGCATTTCAGGAAGTATGAGTCTCATATTACTGATCATACACTGGAAATATTTTACTTTCCATTGATCTGCATTGCACAGCAGTCAGAAGGTGAAGGCTTGTATATCCCACCTGGTAGCTTAGAAGCCACTCCAACATTCAGTTCAGCAAAACAAAACATTTGAAAACACAGCTGTCATTTTTATTATTACCACTGAATGGCAAGACATGCAGACCATTTACTTCGATTTAAATGCTACCGCTACTGCAAATCAATGCAATTGTGATTGTAATGCAGCTATATGCTTTCTTTAATTGTGAAATGCTCCTATGTGAGTTATAACGCTTTCTTTTACCTCTTCATCCTGCTGCCATGTTTACAGTAGCACAAACAGCACCCGCTCAATGTACTATAAATGTGTTCCCATGTTCATAGCCACATGCATGCTTATCCCATCCCAAATGAGTCACATCAGTGCAGAGAGACATATTAACATTGGAGACAACATTAGACAACAGCATTATTTTAAAAAGGTAAGACCATCCATCCATCCATCCACAAACCCATGTTCCTATTTTGCACATGGGGTCAAGCTGTCACTTCAACAGTGACAATCATCTACAGCCACATTTCACACCACTGGGTGGCCAGCCAAAATGTGGTTGTTATGTCCATACTGTACACTGACTCTAATGGCCAATTTAGAGTCCCCAGTCCACCTTCTGCATGTCTTTGGAATCTGAGAGGAAACCAGAACACCTAGAGGAAACCCACAGAAACACAGACAGGACATGCAGATTCCACACAGAAGGCACCCCAGCCAAGAACTGAACCAAGAAAATTCTTGTTATGAGGTAACAATGCTATCCACTGCACCATTGTGCTTCCCTACTAAAATAATGCCATTGTGCAATGGTAATATGCCATTGCAGAGTAATTATGTCATTCATATATTTATCTTTAATGTGGACTTTACTTTAGTTAGTCAGGCTGTACCCTTGTGAGCAAACAATGCACCCTATATGGGAATAATATAAATTACCTACTTTCTTTCATGCTGTGTTGCCACAGTACCAGCATGAGCACAGGGAAGGTTACCGACATCAACTAGCTGTTAGTCAGATGCCTGTGTTTCACAGTTGGACAAGGCACTTATTATAATGGCACACAATGACATATATACTGAAGAGCTTTATGCTATTGTTGAATAAAAAAATAATTTACTATGAAGAGCTTAAGAATATGGAAGGTAATTTTTCTGGATTAGATACTGTTACAAAATGAAATAGTTGGGAAGGTAATTTAACCAACTGTGACCAAATGAAATAGTTAATTATGTGCCAATAACTTTGTTAATTGTTTTAGTACCCATGGGCTTTGGATGCTAGATATGCAATATCAAAACAGATGGGAACGAGCAATGAGTGTACGCTCAGATGTTATCATGTCTCAGCACAATTTTGAACATGTTAAACAAAACTCATATACACAGTAAACACTTAAATAACAGCTTATTAAGTAAAAATATAATTGAGAAAGCTGATGAAGTTTGAAAAATACAATCACAAACACTGGACGTGTGTATGTGTGGTGAATATAATTTTTTATTTACTTTATTGCCATTTATACTTCTTTACAGGGGTAGTGCAGTGATCATCAACCAATTTCATGTATAAAAGTAAGCTGTATTTCCAGGTGTCAAAAGGTATATTGCAATTCTATGCAAACATATGACAAGAGGCTAACTACCTTTTTTTTGCCTGTTTCTGTGAGATTTGATTAGATTGTTTTTGAAAGAGGAAATGTTTAGACACTCTTTACAGTCATTCAGGGAAAAAAAACAATACCTTTTACACATTTGGACCCTTCAAGGACTAGATGCATGATAAAATCTTTCCAAATTCATGGAAGCTTTCCTTTATAACATTAGTTAAAGAGCATTGCATTATTATTATGCATTCATTGGATATCTAATACAAATTACAACAGTTCACCTGCCCAGATATATTACATAAATTACTGTAGATGTATTCTATGCAAACATATTACCAAAGATACAGGTTTAGTAACACTTTAGGACCACTCAGTTGACACAAAGATAACATATTTATAATAATAAATTACATTAGTAGGAATTTCCACTTCTGATAATTGTTGTGTCTTTCGGCTTTTCCCGATTAGGGGTCGCCACAGCAGAACTCCGGTCCGCTAATGATTGGCAGTTGATTTTTACGTGCCGAGTTGCCAGCCCTGACGCACAACCTTCAACGAAGGTACGTCCATTCACGCTCTAGCTGAGAATCGAACCGGACGGCATCTTACTATGAGGCGATAATGCTACTGCAGCACCACCACCGCGGATATAAAAAAAGGTTCTCTAGCAGTAGCTTTATCTTATGCAGACTAGCCTTTTGTAAACTGAGGGCCAGATTCTAAAAGAGTCTAACTCTGCCCTGTTTCTTCACTAAATATTTTTTTTTATTTGCCCTGTTTCTGAAAGACTTATTCTCATTGTAAGTGAAAGTATAAACATGCTTATACCAGGAGCTAGATTTAAAAAAAAAAAAAAAACTGCAGTTAGAATAAATAGTCACTTACACTGAGAGGAAGTCTTTTGCAACTGGGCCCTAAAAGTCAGATTTGTATACAGTAACACTAGAAAGCTTTTGTTTAGCATGGAGTAAACTTTGAGATATAGGTTTGTTTACAATATGGAATGACACCAAGAGGCAACACTGTTATGCAGAAGGATTAAACTATGACTATGTCTTGGGTTCAGTCAGCAATCCAGATACTAGAGAAGTTGGTCAGAGTAACAAGAGATGATGAGGCAATTTTTGTTTGCCTCTCTGTAGGAGAAAGTTTAAGGCAGTGTGGACTCCATTATGAGTACCTTTTGAAGTATTGACATCATCAAAAGCACCTGATTTCAAGGTGGTCAGCCTGACTGATGTGCTGTTACTTGCAGAAGCAGGAGGCATATCCTCATAGATGGCCATTACTTGTCTCTTCATGGGTCTTAAGTAAGTACACCAAGGTGGGATAAGTAAAGCTAGGCTAAAAATCTCCTGACTCTCGCTGGATAGTAGTACCACTTCTGTTGTAGGGAATTTGTTCAAGAGTAAAGGGAAAGCAGGAATGGAAAAATGTAAAAACAAGCAAACACAACATACTGAACACTTACAGGAGAATCCGTAAATGAGACCAAAAACACTGTCTCAGGCTATGTTTGTAGTACTAGTGAACCGGACCTGGACAAGCGAGGAAAATTTTTTATTTAAAACACATATAACAATTAAAATAAAATGATCGGTTTAGCGCTTTCATCTGTGATACAGACTTCCTCAGAACAACCATATAAAACAATTCTGAACGTTTAAAAAGACTTTTTAGTGCCAAAAGCTTACCAAATGAATCATTTTAAGTGCCAGTATATATAAAATGCCAGTAGATATAAATTGTATAACGAATACAAATGAAAAGGCAACCAAGCTGTATCAGAATGCATCAACATAATTATATATATAATTAATATATATAATGCATAATAATATCCATCTATAGTGCTACAATTCAGAACTAAGATATTATGAAATTTGATCATTATAAAAAAGACATTAAAGACAGTAATAATTATATATACAATAATACATTTAAACAATTATAATACATTATAAAACTAAGTTAAAATACTTGTATATATATATATATATGAATGTATATGTGACCATGAAATATTAAATAATACAAAAAATGCCACATTTCTTGAGTAGATGTTCATACAATTAATGAATGAATATTATTTACATAAGTTGCAAAATAGGTCTAATCGAAATATATTCATTAATACCAGGGAACCTTGTAGCATTTGTTTTTATTTGCCACACACATTCTCTTTTGCTCAACTGAGCTTTATAATTACCTCCCCTGGGTGAAATATGTATTTGGTCAATAATGGCAAATTTAAATTTGTGTGCCTCACCATATTTAATAATGTGTCTAGACAGGGCATTGTTCGTATCCTTCACCTTAATCTTGTATAAATGTTCATAGATACGTTTCCTGAACTGCCTCTCAGTTTTTCCAATATTAAAAAAACATACATGTCTGACACTTAGCTATATAGATTATATTTTTACTATTACAATTACCCTTTTTAAAGGCAACAAATGTCTTATTAATATCATCTAACCTTATACCACATACTTCATTAATGGTGGAACACTGCTTACAAGCCCCACATTTTCTAGTATATGTATTCTCTTGCTTATTATGATGCACTTGCCTATTCAATAATTTCTTAATATTCATATCCATTTTAAACACAAAACTTGGTTTTGCTCCTAATGTATGAATGATTTCATCATCCCTTAAAAAGTTGTTCCAACTATTTTCTCTAATGTTTCGGACACCTGTCACAAATGGAGAATATGTTAAAACACATACCCTATTAAATTCACCATCTGTCTTATTATTCATTTTGACATGATTACAGTTCTCATTACCCAGAACTGGTACAAATTTATTAACCCACTCCTTAATAACATATGCTGAAATATCATTCAATAAGGACAGAGGATATCCTCTATTAATAAACATAGTTTTTATATTTTTTATTTCTTTAACCATGATGTCATAATCAGATGTCATTCTGGCAACACGTATACATTGTCCCTTATATATATTTCTTAGTATATGCCTAGGATGGCTACTAGAAAAATCTAGATATCCATTGGAAAAGGTTTGTTTTCTATATATTTCTGACTGAAATCCAATATCATTATGTCTAACATAGGTGTCAAGATATGCTACCCCTTCCACATTAATATTATGTGTGAACTTAAAAAAATTACTAGTCATATTAAGATATGTTAGAAACTCATTAAGTTTTTCCATAGGGCCATCCCATAATAGGAACATATCATCCAAGAATCTAGTATAGTATGTAATATACTGAAAATAAGCACTATTAAATATATGGTGATGTTCCCATTCTAACATTACTAAATTGGCGAAGATGGGGGCACAAGCCGCCCCCATAGCCACACCACTTGTCTGTCTATAATACTCTCCTTCATAGTATATATAGTTGTGTGCTAATACTAGTCCCATCATATCAGTTATTAAATTAATCCGATCCCAACTTAAACAGGAATGTCTTCTTAAGCTTTCACAAAAAAATTCCAACCCCTGTTCTTTGGGAATACTGGAAAACAAGTCAATGACATCTATCGTCACAAAAATCAGACTATTTTTCCATTTATCCTTAGATAAATGGGACAAAAACATCCACGAGTCTTTAACTACGTGTGGTGTCTGTTCATATATATGTTTGGCCCATGTATCTATTACCACCCCTATGTTAAATGTCTTTGACCTACTACCAGAAATGATCGGTCTAAAAGGGGGGTCAATAATGTCTTTATGTACCTTAGGGATGCCCACAATTGTTGCTAATATAGGATATTCAATACTCATAAAATTATACATATCTACTGTAATTCTACTGTCTACCAAATATTCATCTAAAGCCAAATCTATTTTTTTATATCCTATTTGAATTTCATTACCAGACACAATTTCATAGTTACCAGAATCCACTAGAATATTTTGTACTTTGTTAATATAGTCAATGGTGTTATATAACACTATGCCTGCACCTTTATCAGGCTTCATTACTCTAATGTCTCTATTCCATATGAATTCATCTAGACATTTTCGTTCTTTGTCATTCAAATTATCATTGTAAAAACTATTTTTTACTGTCCTGTTGTACTCATACACACCTGAGCATACCTGTTCCTCAAAATTTAATACCTGCTTATTTGCAGGTGGAATAAATGTACTTTTCTTCCTAAGTTCATATAACTTGTCATTATTCAAAAGATTATCTTTGAATAAAATCGCTAGATTTAATTTACGGCAAAACAACTTAATCTGTATAATAGTGTCTACTACATTTAATCTCTCTGCTGGTATAAATTTAAAACCTTTTTGAAAGAGTGAAATATGTTCCTCTTTTATATCAAGGGTGGTGTAATTAAGTCATTACATACCAATACTTTTGGTGTTTTGTCTTCCATGGTCATCAGACCATTACTATTATTGGGTATAGAGCCATCATTATCTAATGAAACATGTGACAAGTTTTCTGCAATTGTGTACCTGCTGTTGATAATCATCTGCGGTACTGATTTTTCCTTTGATAATTGTTCTTCTGGTGTGGTGTGAAATAACTCCCCCCTTGAAAATTCATATCTGTTTGTTTATATTCAGTTATTGTTCCTTCTACATCATTCCCATATGTTTGCTCAGGCTGCTTTTTCCATATATATGCTTTATTATCATGATATTGTTGTATATCTCTTTGTATCTTCCTATGTTTCCTTTCATATATTTTCTCAGCCCTAGTATCAGCAATCCTATATTGCTTCTCATATAAATCCTTCCACTGAGGGAACAATAAGTCAGTAACAATATCATTGTTTAACTTATCAACTTCTTCTATTAAACCCCTTAGCTTCTCATAATTTTTCTTAATAATAAGTTCCATATATCTTGTGCCGAAACTATCAAATAAATTATTGAATTCAGTCTGCATATCATGATCCAAACACACACCCATGGGTAATTTAAAAAACCTTAATCCCATAGGAACAATGCCTAAAGCTATGCATTTAGATAAATAAGCATTATCAATTTTGATACTTTAAACAGCTAATAACATTTTACTCATACTAAAAATCATATCTTTCACTGTACCTTTTTTATTATTTACTTTCATGTTATGTTTCACACTCTCATTGTATTTATTAGTGTCCACAAAATCATATTCACTGTTTAAAAAATTGTCCAACTTATTAACGGTGGTTTGCTGTTGTACTGACCCAGCAATCTGTAAGCCTCTAGGGCTTGAAGTATTTAACACAGTACCTTGAATATATTCCGATTTATTTTTATGTTTAGCCATTGCTGCATAAGTCCTTACTGGCATCTGTCTCTTCGGATGAGCGCCCATTCGTTCATGCTCATCATCCAGTTGAAACAATGAAAAGTCGAAGGTGACATCAGGTGTGCAGTCCTGCAAACCTGGTTCCAACACAGTTCTAACTTCCTTAAGGCTCTTAGAGATGATGGTTGGCTCACCCTGTCCATTGGGAATGTCTATGCTGTTAATGTTAGAATCGCTACTGGCACGTAATGAAAACTGCTTTGCAGCAGTACTATTATCAGCTTTCCAGTCAAGCAGTGTCTTTTGTAGTTGGCCAACAACATCCGTTAGCCTAGATACGTTGTCCTTCAACAGATTTAATTCAATTTTAATATGACAGGAATTAATGAAAGAATTTTGCCAGAGGTGATATCTTATGCACATTTGGTGCCAGTGTATCTATTTCCCTTTTTAAAATTTCTCCAAGTCTTTTGGGTTTCCTGATACCATGATGGGAATGGACCCCATTCCTAAGTCAAAGTATCATTAAAGTTTATGAAATTAGTACTGTTTCAATCCTTGATATTAGCCATAAGTGCTCTTTAACACCCACAATGTGCCTAGTACTGACTCCTTCTGCAATTCATATGGAGTTACATGTATTGGTAACATATCTAAGTATGATTGTAAATTCTGTTTTATAAGACCCATTGCTCCTACTACTACTGTAACTGTCTGGGTAACCTTCTTCCACATTGCCCTCATTTCTGCCTGCAAATCCTGGTATTTTATGACTTTTTGTCTCTTTGTACGTAAGACACTGTAGTCACTGGGTGTAGCAATTTCAATGATCAATGCTTCTTTTGTCTTCTTTTCATGGACTACTATATCTGGTTTTCTCACATCTATTTCCCTTTTTTTAATTTCTCCAAGTCTTTTGGGTTCCTAATACCATGGATGGAATGGACCCCATTCCTAAGTCAAGGTATAATTGAAGTTCATGAAATTGGTATTGTTTCAGTCTTTAATGTTAGCCAGAAGTACTCTTCGCAGTACCCGCAATGTGCCCAGTAAGGACTCCTTCTGCAATCTGTACAGAAGTTACATTTTCCCCTGTAAAGTGATTAAGACTAGTTGCCCTTTCAGTTTATCTTGAATGTGTGATTGAATCTACCTTGCATCTCTTAAGCCTATGGTGAGGTTGATATATATATATATATATATATATATATATATATATATATATATATATATATATATATATATATATTAGCTAGGGTTAAGACTATGCGCATCAGCTTCAAAATGGTACCCATCATTTCTCCTTTGAGAAGAGAAAAATGTGTCTAAAACCTGAAATAGAGTGCACCTTCTCCTTGACAGTAATGTAACCCCTTTCTGTTTAGTAGTCAGGTGAGCGGATGAAATTAGTTAATCATAACCCTAGTCTTGCAATTTTTTGTGCTCTTGGAGTGATAAAATGAGTTTCTTGTAATGCTAATAAATCTGGAGTGTGTAGCCTAATCCATGTGCACAACCTATAACATTTGACAGGGTAGTTAATGCAGTTTATGTTAATGCTTGTGTTTATGTTAATTCCTGTAGAACTGTGAGTGGTAGCCATCTGCCCTGTCATTTGTACTCAAGCCAGTGAGGGGTATACAGGAAATTATTACACGACAGCAGACATGACACTGCATGGGCAGACTTAGACCATAGATTCATATGAACAAAAAGGGGAAAATGTAAAAAGTGCCACAGCATGAAGGTTAAAAGGTGATATTTATAACAGAAAAATCAAAAGTCTTAAGTTTGTTTTCAGCACAGGGTCATTTGAACATACTGGAAACACGCCTCATTTTAAGAAAAGTGGAAGATCACAAATGCCAAAGCTTTGAAAAGAAGCTGCAATAACTGCATCTCTGGGATTTACTTCAAAATTATACTAAAATCTAACTCCACATTGGATGCGTTTGCAATAGCCCGCTCTGTTTTCTTCTCATTCTTTTCAGGTCTGGAAAGAAGATATGGACAAGTAATATATTATGGTGGTATGTATAAGCTGGCATAACAGATATGCTGTGGAATTGTCATGGGTTTACACATGATACTGATTTTGAAAGATATATTGGATGTAGCACTTCAAATGAAAAGCATGTTATGTGGGTCATTCTCTAAGAAGGCATTCTTTTATAAGCTTTGATTCACTAAACACAGCTGACCTATAAGGGGTTAAGAAAGTATTGCAGTAATGTATAGCGATTAAAAAGAACCTTGCTGGTTAGTGCCAAGGTTTGCATAGTGTGCATAGTGTTTACAATGGCAGTGGTGGTCAGTATTACGGAACTCATCATTGCACAGGGCTATTAGTGTGAGAGACAACAGCCTGGGTTCCAAAAGTCTCAGAGCAGTGAGGTAGAGCCTATCTGTCAAGATGACATGGGACCCTCAGCTGTACCTATCTTACACCCCCTGAATATCATGACCCTGGCAATGCAGAGATGATGGTTTGTACAATAAGAGTCTCCTCTCCACTATGCAGCTGTGTAATGATGTGCAACTGACACACAGTGTGATTCTATAACATTCAGTTTTATGGAACCATGTTATGGACACAGGATTTATTGTGAATTATTCTGACATATATCCAACATCAAGCAAAGCTGGATGCAAGCATAGTATATAGATGTAAAATAGATTTGTAGAGCAGAGGGTATTGTAGCCTACAGAACCATGAGGTGTGACATACATCCAACATCTAACTAAGCTGGATGCATTCTTGGTGTACAGGAGAAACAGAGTAGATTTGTGGAGTGACTGACTTTGTGGACTCTGGGTCCATAGCTGAGTGATAGGCAGTGGCCAAAGCTGAGAATTTTGCACAATAATGTGGCAAAAGGAAAGATACTCCTTGTGTGAAGTGGGTATACACTTTGCTTTTGCAAGGACCTTGCAGTGATTTTCCTTCATGGGGACTTTTGTTCATTGCAGTTTGTATCATCATCTTTACGATAAAGATGAAATTTACCTTGAAAATTATACAGCATTGACCCATTTGGCTTCTATAGCACATTCTGAATCTTGAATGATGATGACTGGGGCTGTAATATAGCTTTCGTGACATATTCTACAAAACTGAAAGAGGAACATCAATCAAAGATTGCTAGAGCAGAGAAATTGTTATAAAATATGCATACATATTTAGTTTATTATTCAGTACAAAATATTTTTGAGTTTGACCAAGATTTGTTGCAGTGGCAGATATAATGAATTAACTAGCTTTCAAGAACGTTTTTTTTAAAACTGAACCAATGAAGGTGGTATGCAGTTTGAATGTTGTTATAGCTAACAGCCATTTTATTATTCTCTGTATGCTGATAGTGTAGAGATCTGTCAGTAGTTCTAAAGCTCTTGGTGGTCATAGTCAGGTATGACTGTATGTAAGAGAATTCGAATTATTGCTATTATTGCATAAGTATTTTGCCAAAAAAATGAAACCCTCGTATTTCATAATGCATTGAAGTTACATCAACTCTATACAGTTGAATTTTAAAATGACTATAAATCACAACACCATCAATAAAAAATAAATGTTGGAGTTAATGTAAGCTCCAAGAAGAACTGAACCCTCACATAAAGTCACTGTTCAATCTCAGCCTTACTACAGGATATGTACCCAAGGAATGGCGTACAGCAACAGTGGTCCCACTCCACAAAGGTGGTGCCACAATGGACCCCGGAAACTATCGCCCTATAAGCCTGACTAGCCTGGTCTGCAAAACTATGGAGCGTATCATCATGGAACTCATAAACAAACACATTGCGCACCTTCAAACACTGGATCCTACCCAATTCGGCTTTGATAAGGGCAGATCTTGCCTCTTGAACCTGGTCAACTTCTTTGAAACAGTCACCAAGGCCATAGATGAAGGGAAAGTAGTCCACACAGCCTACCTGTACCTCGCAAAAGCCTTCGACACAATACCCCACTCGGGCATCATAAATAAGCTCACCAGCTTAAATATCAACCCCTATGTCACAAGATGGGTTGCAAACTGGCTCAGGGATAGAACCCACATGGTCAGAATTGCAGGTGCCATGTCAGACTCTAAACCAGTTACAAGTGGCATCCCACAAGGCTCAGTCCTGGGACCTCTCTTGTTCGGTATATATTTCTCTGAGGTACAGGCTAACATGGGAGGACTATGGCTGACCAAGTTCGCAGATGACTGCAAACTGGGTGCCATAATCAACTCGCCGACTGACACAAGCATCCTCCAAGAGGGTCTCACAGAGATGGATAACTGGTGCAAGAGCCATGGCCTAAAGCTAAATGCCAAAAAGTGCATAGTCATCCCCTTTGGGAAAAACAAAGTGCCTACAAATTACCACATAGGTGGTAATCCATTAAGTACAGAAGAAGTAATTAGGGATTTGGGGACCCAAGTAGGTAGCAATCTCTCCTTTGACAATCACGTTGCCAAAGTGGTTAGAAAGACCTTCTATATAGCCCACCTTATCACGAAAAGGTTCACATCTAGATCAAGAGAGGTCATTGTGCCCCTCTACTCATCACTCATCAGGCCCATAATTGAATACAATGCCCCATTTGGGATGTACCTTACCCGACACCTGCAGCAACTGGAAAGACCCCAAAAGTACCTCACCAAGAGGATCAAGGAACTCAAATAGATGCCCTACGCAGTTAGGCTAAAGAAACTCCAGCTCTACTCAGTTGCTTACCGCCTACTCAGAGGTGATCTGTGCCTGACGTATAAAGCCATGTCCAAACCAGAATTAATGGACATGCTCCACCTCAGGAAATCCAAATCCCTTAGAGCTACATGCTCCAGGGACTTAAATCTCAGCACAGAAATAAATAGGACATGCTGGAGGGACAGATTCATATCCCAGAGGCTCCCTTCACTCTGGAACAAAATCCCAATCCATGTTAGGCAGAGCCCCTCAATGACCCTCTTCAAGAGAAATCTTGACGAGTGGATGGGAGATCGTAGGTTTACCCCTGGGATCTCTTCTGTGTCCCTACTAGACAGAGGCACAGTAAACTAACCTTAAAAGGGCTATCTTCTGTGACCTACTATACAGAGGCACAGTCAACTAATCTAAAAGAGTGGTGAAAGCCAAACACACTCTGGCTAGGCTTATAAATGTCCTAGGGCAGATAGCCTAGTAACAACCTATGAACCTATGTATAGGTTCTTGGGTTTGCTCAAAATACGGGATTATATTTTGCATATTTTCACAGAAACAAAACAAAATACAGGCTAACTTCTATTGTATTAATTTTACTGCTGTTGTCTTTCGGCTTTTCCCAGTTAGGGGTCGCTACAGAGGGACTCCGGTCTGCTAATGATTGGCAGTAGATTTTCACGGTGCCGAGTTGCCAGCTCGACGCCGAACCTTCAACGAAGGCAGGCCCATTCACGCATGTCTTTTGGAACGCCACTCGACCTGCGCGGAGGACATGCAGACTCCACACAGAAGGCACCCCCTGCACTCTAGCTGAGAATCGAATGAGAGAGCCTCTTGTTGTGAGGCAACATCGCTACCGCTGCACCACCGTGGATGTAGTGTATTCATTTTACTAATTTTCTAAAACATAAAAAATAGTTCCCATTATAAATGTGGTTCTTACATTTCAATAATAAAAGTACTGAATGGTAGCTATGTAACGCATTAAATGTTTCCTGAATAGCAGTGGTATTGAGGGCATGGGTCTTTCTTTTAGTCATCTATTTACAGAGGTAACTGTAGAACTCAAGAACAAAGACTTAAAATTATTTTTTTTTACTTGAGAGAAAACACTGACAACAGACCATTCCTGCTGTGTTTGGACTAAAAAGTACTTTTTTTTGTTTTATGGAAGGTGTTAAAATCTTACCCAGATCAGCCACAACTGGCTAGTTAACTATTTGAATTAAGACCTAACTTTAGTTGAGCTGTGTATGTGGTACCATTGACTGTCACGACTGAAAAATGTCAGGGCTTTTTAGAATGAGGAATTTCTATACATGTATTCAGGGGCAAATTCTGGAGTCCTCACAGATGGTATAATGTGACAAACTTGAAGGGCGCCACTGCAGTGAGATTCTTTTCATCCTCCAAAAAGTGGTAGCCTGACAACATCTCACCAAATGCATGGCTGTGGTCACTGGCCTCAAATGTTGAAGGATTTCTACTAGATACAAAAACTGAAGAGAGATTTAAACTGTATCTGAACATGAACAAAACATTTGTGTGAAAATCTCCTGGCAAAAACGTGGCTGCAATTGCATGCTGCTGCCTAAGACAGCATATTATTTGAAAACAAATGGCATGTCCTTAAATGTGTTTAAGCCGTGCCCTTTCCCTGTGATAGAACTGTAGCATTTCTCCTTGAACATGTCTGTTTTTTTCTTACAGTACAGTTTGCTGCAAGTGTTCCAGACTTGACATTTGTTACTTTAAATAAGTGCATTTTTAATTCAAAAAAGCTTACAATTAAGAAGCAGATTATACTTAACCATATGCTAATATTAAAACTGTCAGACTACAGCCTTTTAAGTTATCTAACCTGCCTCTTATTTCATTCAATAATCAGGTGATTTCCTGCAAGAAAAGTCATTTAATTATGGAAGCACTTGATATGTAATTAAAATAAATGCCACCAGAATCAGACTGAAAATCTAGGCTTTCTGACCTAATAATTTGGTACCACATCAGCTGGATTATAGTCTTTATTAAGTATTTTTTCACCCTTAAAGACGTAATTTTTAAAGTTATATTAAGTGTGTGACTCTAAGAGTTTGTGTTATAGTAAAGCACTGTGATATTGCATTTTCAGCATTGTCTTTCCAAACATCTACCAATTAATAAAGCAGCTCATATTTTAATGATGTCACAAAAGTTCTAGTAACTAAACTCTGTAAACATGGAGCATAGAAGTGTGTGTGTTTGCAAATGAAGTTAATTTAGGCATGATGAAGGCTAAATAATGATCCACGGAGGTGCCTGAGTCTATGTTAATAACAGCTAATTTAAATTAAAGACTGCAAATTATTTTAGCCTTTTTAAACTGACTAGACATATACCCATAACCCTGGTGTGCACTCAGTCTGTACCACATACTTTTTATTGCATCATCCACATTCTACTCCAACCCTAAATAAAGGTGCTGTATTACTGTAGTAAATGAGAACACACTCCTACTTGTCTCCTCTTTTTACCCCTTCTCTTTTATACTCCATAACCACATCATTTATTTTTCACTTTTACCCATCTCTCTCTCTCTCTCTCTCTCTCTCTCTCTCTCTATTTCAGAACAAATAAAGCTCTCCTACAGCAGTACTCTGCAGAGATACGTTTCATATCTCTGCTGAGCTATGCTTATACCTCTGCTGATATACGTTTGATACCATTCTGTTCTTTCTTTCTGTTGAATAGCAAATCCTGGCTATACATCTTGAAGGCAAGGAAATTTCTGTATGACAAAGTATGTTGTTAAATGTCTCTATCAGTCCCGGCATTTGTTATTCTAGTCTTACTCATTGTTAACATATTATAGTACCACTACAAATCATACAGCTAAGCAACACCATAACTTTGCTGAGACAAAACATGTGTTAGTGTCTCTGATATGCATTACCATGTGTTAGTGTCTCTGATATGCATTACCATGTGTTGGTGTCCCTGATATGCACTACCATGTGTTGGTGTCTCTGATATGCACTATCATGTGTTGGTGTCTCTGATATGCACTACCATGTGTTGGTGTCTCTGGTATGTACTACCATGTGCTGGTGTCTCTGATTATTACTACCATGTGTTGGTGTCTCTGATATGCACTGCCATGTGTTAGTGTCTCTGATATCACTACCATGAGTTAGTCTCTGATATGCACTACCATGAGTTAGTAATACCACTATCGTGTTGGTGTCTCTGATATGCAGTACCATGTGTTGGTGTCTCTGATATCACTACCATGTGTTAGTGTCTGATATGCACTACCATGTGTTGGTGTCTCTGATATGCAGTACCATGTGTTGGTGTCTCTGATATGCACTGCCATGTGTTAGTGTCTCTGATGTCACTACCATGAGGTAGCATCTCTGATATGCACTACCATGAGTTAGTGTCTCTGATATCACTACCATGTGTTGGTGTCTCTGATATGCACTGCTATGTGTTGGTGTCTCTGATATGCACTACTATGTGTTGGCTTCTCTGATATGCACTGCCATGTGTTAGTGTCTCTGATATCACTACCATGAGTTAGTGTCTCTGATATGCACTACCATGAGTTAGTGTCTCTGATATCACTACCATGTGTTGGTGTCTCTGATATCACTACCATGTGTTGGTGTCTCTGATATGCACTGCCATGTGTTGGTGTCTCTGATATCACTACCATGAGTTAGTGTCTCTGATATAGACTACCATGAGTTAGTGTCTCTGATATCACTACCATGTGTTGGTGTCTCTGATATGCACTACTATGTGTCTCTGATATGTGATACCATGTATTAGTGTCTGATATGCAGTACCATGTGTTGGTGTCATTGATATGCAGTACCATGTGTTGGTGTCTCTGATATCACTACCATGTGTTACTGTCTGATATGCACTACCATGTGTTGGTGTCTCTGATATGCACTACCCATGACTGTCATCCTAATCTTGAAAGCCCTTCAATTTACACTTGAAACTGCTTTACTCTTTAGCCAATTAATGACACATAATCTTATATCCAAGCCTTTTGATTGTTGGATCTTACTCCTTTATACTCCAGCACCCTAAAATGTTTGCTTTACAACAGCTATTTGCTGTTAGAAAATCAGTCTGAGTTGAAACCTTCTCACGTCATTACTGCCCACCCATCAAGTAAGTGAGAAAACACTTTTAGTATACTGCATGAAACAACTGTTTACCACTCTGGCAGCATTTGTCCTCTCCAAACGGAAAAGAGAAACTTTTCCAGGATGCATCAGTTCTCTGCTTGTTTTTCAAATTCTTTGTCAGTACATGCACACTGCTAGACTTGACCTGCCAGTATGCCAAAAACGAATATGGTACTGATTGTCTGATCATATATTTATGGTATGGGTGGCATCGGAACAATTGTAGTACCTGCCTTTAATATCATGAGCTGTACCAGGAATAAATCTGTTTTCTTTAATGCCAGGCCATCCTAATATGAGACAAACATACTATTAGCCACTTCGTAACTACAGAATGACTGGAATGTATTGAATGAGTGCCCTTAATGACCAACTAAAACCAACAACAGCAACAACAAATGCTGTGAAAGCACATGGACGAGCTGAAATAGAAATTTATCACTATAATTCTTTATTGATGTCCAAGAATTTCGTCAAAAGTCTTCTTTATAAACTATACTTATAGATATGTACAGCATGTCACATAATGAAAATCAGCTGAGAATTATCCAGCAATTAAAAGTACTTGTAATACAAAGAAATAGGAATCAATAAAATTCACTTAAAATGACACATTAAATTAATTGTCCTTTTAAAATACATTTAATGATAATTAATTCATGCAAGCCTGGTAATTTATCTGCAGCTAATAAATGCTGCCATTTTATTTCTCTAACCTCAAGTATGTTATTCAAGACTCCATATGTAATGTCTAGTTTTACATGGCATGACCAGCACTCAGATGATGTGATATACTTTAATCCAATAATTTACTCCAAGTAAAAAAAAAAATGGCAAACCAGTTTTAGCATAAGCATTAGTCAGTTAAAATCAGAAAAACTGCAAATATTGTTTGATTAATAAAAACTCATTTAAATATGACTAAAGGCAATGTTGTCCCTCCCATCAACCTTAGAATAGCCAATTGGATAGTCTCATTCAAACTGGGCAGAAATAAAGCCCTAAATTTAACAATCCAAGTACGTTCCTTTCTACTTAAAATATCTTGCCATCCCAATTTATTAAAACCACAAAAAGATATCCTATCCATAGCAGCAAATCTAAAACTAGCTGTGGGAAATTTAATTAAATGTTTAATGTATTACATGTGCAACAATTTTTATATCACTAATATGCTCAAAAATTGTCAAGATGTTTTGCCTACATAAAAAGCAGAATATCCACAGCTACTGTAGCTAAATAGATAACCCACTATGATGTACTAGTACTAAAAGAACAGATATCAAAAACATGAGAAGTTTTGGCAGAAGAAACCTGTTTTGAATTAAGAACTTTACAAGCATTACACTTTCCATAAGGGAAAACCCCTCTTGTGGCATCCCATCCATAGTATGTTGTCTATCTAACCCAGACAAAATGCCTTTCTTATAATGGTTAAGGTGACTACCTATAGTTCTATTGCATCTAAAAGAAAAAAGGACAGTGGGACAGAAGCAAATCTGACAGCCTCTTGTCAGATAATAGAATATCCCAGTGCTTAGTTATTAACCTCTGAAAACCCAGGGAATGACTCCCTCATGTGGTAACAATTCTAAGATTAGCAATATGCTTTCTTCTTTTCTTACATTCCGATAAATCAGATCTGTTAACACTCTGAACAGTATTATAAGCTCTATAGATATCTTGATATTTATACCTTTGGTCATGAAACAGTTGAAAAAGAGCTCTCTAATATGTTGATCTAACTGTTCGACATTAGAACAAATTCTTTTGATTCTCAAAAATTGAGATTTGGGAATATTTTTAATAATGTGAGGGGAGTGGCAGCTAGAAGCTTCAAGTAAAGAATCACAGCTATGTTGTTTCCTGAAAACCAAAGCATCTAAAGTACCATCTTGTTATTTATAGATTTAAACATCCAAAAAAGATATGTTTTTAAGATCATAATTCACACTAAATTGTAGTCCCCATTTGTTGTCATTAAGATATTGTACAAATTCTTGTAAAAAAATGATATCAGATTTCCACACCATACAGCAATCATCCAAATATCTCCTCCATATATCCACAGCATCAAGAATACTATTATGGCTTACATCATAAAGAAGTTATCTAAAGTACCATCTTGCCATGCCCCATTACGCAAAGTTAGAATTAGAACCAAACCGGCACCATGGCTCACCAAAACGACCAAACAAAAAATCCTCCAAAGAAATAAGCAATGGGCCAAATGGCGCTCAACAAAAAGCTCCTCAGACCACCTGCAATTCAGACAGCTAAGAAATGAAACAAAAAAAGCCATATTAGCCGATAAAAGAAACTACTACTACCAACTACAATAAACCAACCAAAATAATCCCCACAAATTCTGGCGAGGTATCAATAACCTCCTACACCCTGGATGCTCAAGTACTCCCTCTCCCTCTGGCTCTGATCACAACAATCCCATCCAAATAGCTGACTTATTTAATACTTTTTTCACTGAAACCATACAATCCCTAGCCAACCAGCTATCCCCTAGCATCCCAGGCTCTGCCACAACCTTTACCAATAATTCTCATCAATTTCATTTTCAGCCAGTGCCCACTTCACTTATCTGTAACCTCATACAGAAACTTAAACCCACTACTCTCTCTGCTGATAAATTACCTGCAGAATACCTGCAAAAAGCTGCTAAAGTCATAGCCTACCCCATATCCATCCTCATTAACAGAACTATTTCTGAAGGATCTATTCCCCTAATCTGGAAAGTCTCTCACATAATGCCCCTGCATAAGGGTGGTAACTCCAAAGAGTTGTCCAATTATAGGCCCATAGCTATTTTATCTCCTTTGGCAAAAATAATGGAGACATGTATACACATACAACTGTTAACCTACCTACTCGATCACAATTTATTAGCACCCTGTCAACATGGCTTTAGACCATTTCATAGCACCACCTCTGCTCTCTTATCCTTCACTAACCATATTAACAGTAATTGTAATATTGATACTCTATCCTCAGCTGTTTTTATTGACCTGTCCAAAGCATTTGACATGGTGAATCACCACCTCCTTATAGACACACTCAAAAACCTGTCATTGGACAACCATACTATACAGTGGTTCCAATCATACCTACATAACAGGCAACAGGCTGTACTATGGGAAAATACTTTATCTTCCCACATCCCAGTCACTCTAGGGGTCCCGCAAGGATCTATATTAGGCCCATTACTCTTCTCCATCTTTACAAATGACCTTCATTCTGTAATTCCTCAAGCTGACTGTATCCAATACGCTGACGACTCCACACTCATATGCGCTGCTGCTTCTCAATCAGAACTTCAGTCACTAACCCAAATGACCTTTAGTACAGTTGAAAACTGGCTACTACAAAGACGTCTTATCCTTAACCCCAAAAAAACAAAAATGCTACTATTTACCCCCACCCGCAGAACCTCCCCACTTAACTTTACTATTACTTCAAATGATGGAACTATAATATCTCCTGAACCAACCACCAAACTACTCGGGGTACTAATAGATAACAACTTGTCCTTTGAACCTCACATTAATAACACCATAAAATAGTAAACAAGAAACTAGGTTCCCTCTATAGAATAAAACCCTTTCTTACACCTCCAGCCAGGGTTACTATTGCTCGTACCCACCTCATCTCTACCTTGCTCTATGCCTCCCCTATCTATACCAAAATATGTAGAAGTAATCTGAGTAAACTTACATCCTCCTACAACAATATTGCCAGATTTGCAGCTGGGTCCTCCTATAGAACTCATCACTGTATCAATCTGAATCAGTTAGGATAGTTAGAGCTGCCAAATTTAATACTTTTCAATCAATTAATAGTAGCCCATAAGATCCTGTATTTACCTCAAAATACACCCATACTTACATCCCTAGTCATCCCCTATAATAACCTTAAGACCTTACGCTCAGCTAATAACCTACTTGTACAAATATCAAAATCCAACAACTTAGCTGGTGACACCTTGTTCTCCAATACAGTAGGTAAAGCCTGGAACATCCTCCCAAGCCAGCTAATCTCAATATCCTCTGTCAGCTTATTTAAAAGCAAGCTTAAACCCTACCTCAAATCACACTGGCTATGCCCCTGTGTTAACCCAGACTAAGTACCTAACTATTAACTAGACTCCCACAATTCCTAGCCTCCCATGATCATGATCTTGTGTTGTCTCACTAATTTTTAGTGAGCTTAACCTTCCTTAGGATTTTTTCTCATGTAAATAAGTATATACTGTGGAATGATCAAACACCTTCATATAGTATCACAACCTATGTGATAAATAACACTAGAAATCCATCCTTGTTTGCTGTACTTCTATACTCTATCTATTGATCTCTAGTGTTTTTCTTTCTTAGGTTTTTGTGAGACCTTAGTATCTCTTATCATAAATTACTAGGTGTATCTAATTTTGTAATATGTTATAAAGATTTGTACTACACCATTTCTAATACAAATATATTAGTCTTTTTCATCTATTCTTAGATAAATGTTTCCTTTTTCCTACTGAAATGTAAAATATATAATCTTAGGCTTGTACTATAATTGTTAAACTTATGTACCAAATTATACTGTTATTGTCTTTGTCTTGACCTTTTATGTTGTTGTAATTTGTGGAGCTTTTCTCCCCGGGCCTCCACTGAAAATGGACATATATCCAGCTGGACTAGCCCGGTCAACAAATGTAAAATAAAATAAAAAATAAATAAATAAAGTTGTTCCTCCAAATAACCCATACATAAATCTGCATAAATAGGAGCAAAAGATGCTCCCATTGCAGTGCCCTTTAACTATAAAAAACATTCTCCATTGAAATAGAAAACATTTTTAGTCAACGCATGTTCTGTTAAACAAATTACAAAGGTATTAAACCAAGGACTATACATGGGTATTGTACCCAGCCAAAACAGTAGAACCAAAAGACCATCCTAATGGGGGATACCAGTGTACAGGGTCTTCACATTTACAGTACACATATACCAATCATCGCCCAGCAGTTGTGCCTCTTGTAAAATGTTAAGGAATTTAGCAGTATCTTGTATCCTCTAATGAACCCTACAAGTAAAGGTTTCAGATCAACTGTTAAAAAGGAAGACAAAGGTTCTGTCAAAGAACCATGGCCCAACACAGTTCTACCAGGGGGGCAACGGGCATCTTTATGTATTTTAGGTAACATATAAAAGTATTGTGGGTGGGGATCATCCACCATTAGTTGATGTAGTTTCCTTCATTATGATACCTTCCTCCAAAGATAATCTTAGAAACAGATCCAAGTCATTTTTAAACTTTAAAGTGAGCTCCAAAACCATTTTCTGATAAAAATGGGTATCCAGCAGTTGTATATGTGCTTCTCTTAAAAACATGTCCCAATCCCACAATGCTATTGCCCCACCAATGTCAGCCTGAATAACAACAATATTCTTGTTAGTTCACAAAGTCTGTAAGGCTTGCCTCTGAGAATGAGAAAGATTATTGTGATGCGGAAAAGCATAATAAAAATCAAAATGTAAATCCTTTAGAACATTCCTTTGAAAGGCTGCTACATGTTTATTCATGAGAGGAACAAAATTAGGAGCCTTAAAATGAAATGCATTATCCATAGAAGGATTATTTTTGCCATTAAAAAAAACAACTTAATATTCAATATTCTACAAAAAGCCATTAAATCCCTAACCCATAGTTCTTCAGAAACTGGACAAGATGGAACAAAATTTAAACCTTTATTCAAAATCTCCACCTCATCCATGGATAAGTTAAAGAAGAAATATTATATAAAATATCACCATTTTTTACTTTGGAATCATTAGAGGCAACAGAGCATCCAAACCAGAAGCCTCTCTTAAGATGCTTGCATCCAGTCCTTCTACTAAATTTAATGAGTTGGAAATATTTTTTTTTTGGCTGCTGGTAACTGTAAACCAGTTTGTCCGTCTGTTTCAACAGCCAAAGCGAAATCATCCATTGAGGTCTCTAAAATGTTTCCAGTCTTTTTTCAAAATGGAACAACCGCTTTTCATCTTATCTGTACTCTGATTCTCTTGAGGACCTGTCCCTTGATGGAATTTCATGGATTTCTGCACAGAAATGGTTTACCTTTTGCATAATCCCTGACATTACACTGGTATTTCTTTAATTTCTGCTGTTTAAGATCATGTTCCAAAGTCACCAAATAAAAAGTTAGGGATGTGAACTGTTCCTTATAATTAACATATGTATGAAAAGACATGGTCAAAATACAAAGCCGATTAACCTTACCAGTTGGTTTGGAGATTTGTCTTTCGTAAAAAGTCGCAAGCACTTTAACAAACACCATGGACACTGCCTTGTGTACCTTAAACCAAGAAGATGGATGAGGTTTTACAAAAAGATTTTGGGATTGGGATCCTCCTTAGGCATAACAAAACTGTCAAATGTCAGCAGCATCCTAAACCTAGAGAATATATGCAAGGACCTTGACTTCACTTCTAGATTTTTAGATTTTGAAAACAGAATCACTGATTTTGAAAACAAAGTTAAGGAGAAGAAACTGCAAAAAAATAAACCTAAGGAGAAGAAGATACCCACATAGACACAATAGTGGGAAACATTTTGTTAGGCACTGAAAGTATGACAAACCTAATCACCTCCCCACACAAAATGCTGAAACACAAGAGAGCCTGACCACACAAATTGCTAGCCAGAGAAATGTTGAAGGAGATAACAGGCATGTTTTTCACCATGGCCACCAGGCAGGAATCTGAACCCAGCATAGGTGCACCCAGCACCAACACGAGACAACAGGACATGAGGAAAACACCAGAGGGAAATACCCACCAACCAGAACCAACAGACCTCAACAAGGAGGCACATAATGAAACAACCCTTCACCCCAACTTAGAGATCTCTACAGGGGAACCAACAATAGAGGAACAGGTCCTGGAAAGGATCCAGGGAGCTGAGAGATTTGGAGAGATTGACACAACAGAATGGACCCACCAGAACCCACAACAAAAAAGGACTAAGATCTTGAACCACTTGACAAAACCACTGACTCAGCTGGAGCAAGAAATCTTAGGTAAGGGTCTGACTTTTATACCATTTAACAGAAGTAAGTTGATGGAAACAGTGATAGATGTTAAACTGTATGTGAAGAAACTGATCTCAAAGTATTCTTCAATGAGGAAGATAAGGATGGAAGCAATACTGATAGAAATGACAATGATATAAAATAGAAAAAGCCCAATAACTTTTGCTTCCCTGTGCACCCCATCCTGACTGTGTATGAGAACAACTGGGAGGCTGATATCTGCAGGGCCCTCTTTAAACCACCTAGGAAGAAGTTATACAACATTAGCAAAGAGGAAATGGCTGCTCTAAAAACATCTGAGCAGAGATAAGACTCTCAGGATCATGACGGCAGATAAGGGGGGAGGTATCTTAGTCAAAGATACAGCTGCTTATAACTGCAAGACTGAGGCCATGCTTGACAATAACAGGCTTTACAGTAAGTGTGATTTTAACACTGTGAATGTTGCTTATAATAATTTCAGAGAGCATCTAAGAATGCTACATGAGGATGATTTACTAAATGCCAAGCATTTTGACTTTTTTTCATCCCCCACCCAAAAATATCAAGGTTCTTTGGGATCCCAAAACCCCATAAGAATATCTCTGATCCTTCTTACAGACCAGTAGTGGCAAGTTGTGGTTCCATTACAGAGATAATATCCATCTACCTTGATGCCCTGATAAACCCAATGGCAGAGCCCAACAAATCTTTTATTTTACACTCTCTGGATTCTCTTGGTAAAATTAGAGATATTCCAGTTAGCAATTCCACTATTCTAGTCACAATAGATGTGGAAGCATTTTATACAGTGCTTCCACACAGGTACTGTATTCAAGCTGCAACAGACGCATATGAAAAGGATAGGAATGTATTACCAGGAGGGACAGAAGTTCTAGGAAAGTTATTGGACCTACCTCTCAGGATCAACTACTTTATGTTCAGCACATTTTATAAGCAGACTACTGGAATAGCTGGAAGAGCTTTGGGAGTGGTCATGCCCCCATGCCTGCCCAATGTGGCTCTGGGAAAATTGGAGGAGGAGGAGGGAGTGTACCAAAGCCTCTATTTTGCATTGATGAAATGCTATCGCCATTTTACTGAAGAAATATTTATCATCTGGGAGGGGGACAAAGCCACACTGAATGACTTTTACAATCAGATCAGTAATTCCACTAGCTTCCTGAGATTCACAACCCATTACAGCAATACCTCAGTCAACTTTTGAGACATAACCATATCCAAAGACACTGAAAACAAATGCCTCTCCAACAACCTGCTCAGAAAACCAACCAGGGTTAATATGCTGCTGCACAGTAATAGAATGCAACCCCAGATCACAAAGAAAAATGTTATAAAATCTCAGGGGATGAGAACTGCATATGTCTCCAAAGAGCTTAGAGATTTCATCACAGATTTAATCAGCGTACACCATGACTTCCTGGCTAGGGGGTACAGCAATAGATTACTAAACTCCATCCTCAACCCCATTAGAACTTTAAGACAGGCAGTTGGCCCAGTTCTGTGGGACCCCCTGGGAGAATCCTAGAGATCAATGGAATCCAACACTGGGATCCCCAGGAGAACAAAAAAAAAGAAGCATGTCATAAAACAATCAGAAAGATTATGACTGACAATTGTGTAATCATTACAGACAATAAACAACTGGATAAACTTCTAGGATCTCATCCTTGTTTCATATTTAAGAGGGCCAGGAACATTAGTGACTGGGTAGAGTATAAACTCAGACCAGAGGAAGACATTTGAGGAACTTGCCCATGCAACCCCCCTTTTTGCACTTACTGCAAATACATGAGCAATAAGGACTACCTCTTCTGTCCAGTACTCAGGAGAAAAATTGACAGCACTTGTTCTGGGAATTGCAACACTGCTTTTGTGATATATCATGCACTGTGTAATGGCTGCAGTTGTTTTTACACAGGGAAAAATGTGAACAAATTCAAAATCAGGGTAGCACACCACCTGTCTGACATCGGAGCCCAGATCCTCAGAAACCAACCACCAAAGCACTGCCATGATTTCCCATACCATGGAGGTTTCCATTTCTACATCCTGGATAAGCTCACTATGGGTCCGCTTGAAGGAAACAAAAATGGGGTCCTGGAAAAAAGTTGAGCTGGTAGATCAGGCTTGATGTCTACCACCACCCTGGTCTAAACTCAAGCATTTTCATTAAAAGTATGTTTATACTCAGGAAACTAAACCATAAATCATACAGCTAAAACACCTAACTGTTAATTAAGTGCTGCTGTTAATATGAAAAAAGTCAGTCAAGTAATCACATCTGTAAATCATTACATCTACATTGGCATGGTGTATCTGGTGAACTAGTGACATAGAAAATAAGCTACATTATAATTTTTTTGGTGTATGTATGATCTCTAGATGTGTACAAATCTATAAGTAAGTGACATAGGTTTGAAAGTGTTTTTTAGCTCTTCGTGTGCACAAACTTAAACAACAAGTTTTAGTTATTTGAAATGTTCTTTTTGTTTTCTACTACTGATTTGGTGCTATGGTGCTAAGAGTGAGAAAAGGTGGTCATACTCTAGCCTCCCAGTTTGATTGAAACCCCACTGTCATACTGATTACATCAGCCTCTTACATCATCTAACACCACCCCAGGCCCCATGACACCATCCCCTCTCTCAGGAGATTGGTTAACTGCCCTTATACCTGATCCCTCCCAGTTTCCAGCCCTTTATCTAGCCAGGCACAGAACTAGCTAGCCCTCTTTTGCACTAACTTTACCACGTGGAACCTAAAGAGAGGAGGAATCTGAACAGAAGAGTCCTGACTTCACCACCTGGAACCTGGAGAGAGGAAGAATCTCAACGAAAGAGCCCTTGGTAATTCAGAGAAGTTTGACAGTGAAGACCCCAGAATGGAATGCCTTAAGACTATGATCTGAGACCAGGAGCATTCCACCTCTCACTGCAGCTACCCAACAGCAGCCAGGTATAGACACTGTAGCCACTGGGCCTGCATTTAACAAAATTTCTATAACTTGTAGCACAATGAAAATTGTTGTTCCAGGGCACCACTCTACACTGCTATATTCTTTGCACCATAGGCAGAAATTGCCTAAGCTCAAAGAAGATCTGAGATTCTTATGTTTACTAAATGTGTTTGTATACTCTGCAGTTCACCAGTTGGTGGATTTTTATACAATGGGCACAGTGAGCCCACATAAAAAGTTCTGAGGTCTCAAACTTTACTCCATACCTCTCAACCCAGAAACATCAAAAAATCTGGAAAAAAAGTCCATGAAAAATAGATACAAATCTGTATGCTGATTAACATAAAATTTGCATACATAATTATGTAACCCTCACCCACTCCAATGGAATGGTGGGATACCAACTTTCAAACACAAACTGAAGAACAGACAACCAAAATATGGCGCTAGACCCTGTAGTAAACTGTAACCATTTTATTTTAAATGTGTGGCAATGATATTCACTGGGAAGGGAGAAGATTATGAACCTTAGGATTTTGCTTTTGGTGACTTGCAGTATGTGGGTTTTGTGGTAAAAGCAGGGCAATATTCTAATCTTTGCAAAATATTATAGTTTGTTAGGACCTCCAAAAGTCATTCTCCATGGCCTACTGATCAGTGGCGTAGGGAGAGTTTGTGCTGCTAAAGGCTGTCTTTGAGTTTGCCACCCCTTCCCCCTCACAAAATCATGGTTGAATAGGGCCTCCATATATAGTCCTCTCCTCTGCAGCCATTCCAATGTCCCATCACTTGGCTATTTCACTCTATTTACCATAAACACTGTAATGTGCATACCACTTTGCTTTTATAATGATTACTTGGATTTCATTTAAAACTTTTATTTTACATTTTATAGCACAAACACTAATAGACATCTGCTAAACAAAGCAATACAGTCTCACAATGAAAATAGACTTAGCAGTAAAACTTCTCTGCCCTTGAAACTCACATTCATTGAAACAGCACTGAAACTCACGTTGAAAGAAAATATAGAAGTCATCTAAATAATTCCACATTTAAAGAGATCTATAACTAATGAAGAGGTTGTGACTAGCAAACAACTTTATATTTCATTGTTTCATCTACAGTACCTGTTGCTCTTGAAGAATAAATTACCTATGTTACATTAAAAAACTGATAAGCAAGTAATATTGCAGTAGGGAATGGATGGCAAACTGATAACAGATTCATAGTTTCTAGGTATCTCTGCCAAAGCGGACATTCTCAGGACTGCAGCATCCACCCCCTTTAAAAGTACAACACAGTACAGTATCAGCAATCCATCTACATACTGTGGGAGTAGAACCCACAGCCTTCTGCATCAAAAGTAAGTATGCTACCTGTTGTACTACTAACAACACAAACAGACTTACCATAAGCAGCACTAAACGTCTCTCCCCCTGAAGAACTATGCAGCACAAGAAATCTGGAAAAAGCCAAAATTTATTGGGGGGGGGGCAAAAGCCCAAAACTAGGGACACATTTCAAACATTGCATGTATAATCTTAGAAAGTTGCTAGAATAAAATGTGTTACCATGCATTTCCTGAAAAATAGGAAGACTGAAACTGAAATGGTTATCATTATTTAGTGAATTCAATTCTCACTGATTTGTCAAAAAAACACAAATTTTAAGAGGAACAGACCAAAAGTATGAGACAAACATTATGTGAAACTTTGGACAGTTGAGAAACTCCTTGAATCATGATTGGTGTTATGGGTAGAGAATTAAGGCTCTTCCTCTTTGTACCCAAGGTACAGGGTTTAAGTCTGAGTAACCTTAACTATGAGTTTTTCCTAACTGGGGCATTTTACACACACACACACACACACACACACACACACACACACACACACACACACACACACACACACACACACACAGTGAAAAGGAACTAGCAAGCACAAACATTAATAATACAGCGCACCTTCCTTAATAAAGAAAAATACTGGAGGTAGCAGCACAGCCCTTAATAATACAGCAGCGAGCTAGCATTCATGAGTGCTTCACACACAGTCATCCAGTCAGCCCTTACCTGGAGGAGCCGGGGAAGAAAGAAGTGTGTACTGCCTGAATAAAACCTGCAGACTGTTACCTGCACATGATGATGTCAGGAACAGTAAAAAAAAAATTAAAAACCCCAGTAAATTCAGAAATTAAAGGGGCCACTTGGGAATTCATGGCACTCCAATATTTTGCTCTCAAAACTGGTATTTACTGAGAAATTTGGTATAGTTGCGAGGTATGCTTTACTTGCTTTTTACTTTTTACCTCATACTTGTGCATATTCATGAGCTCTGTAAAAAATGAGTACTGTGACTTGTTTTCCACTGTATGCTATTTCTCTGGATACATGTATTGTTCAAAAATGGGAATAACCTAGTATAGCTTTAAGTGACTACCTCACCTGCATATAAAAAGGTCTGTCTTTATCAAGAGGAAGAAGAATGGGGACTGGTCACATAAATCATATATATGAGCCTCTTACAAGCAGGCACTGTAAACCTTTTTTTTTTTATATACAAGAGAATATTAGCCTTTCATATTATAGGTCAGGAGATAACGAGCCCAGTAAAAGTGGGCACAGCCTCTCATTTTACATGTGATAGACTGTAATAAAGCTTTCATACTTGGCTGCAAGAAATATGAGCCCCACTGATGCAGACACAGCCTCTCATTTTACATGTATTACAAAACAGACTAATATAGTCTGCTGATAGCCTCATTAAAGCAGGCATTTTCAATTATCATAGTGGAAACCACTTTATTAGATGGACCTGATGAAGTTCAGGTAAAAGTGTTTTCTTAAATATAGTTCTGTTGTTGTAACTCATGGTTTATTGTCATGCTTTGATTGTTTATAGTTAAAAATAAAAAATAAAACCTTTTAACTACGAATAAGGTTCCACAGGCTGTGAACTGGTAACTCTTCACAGATCTTTCAGGAATATTCAAATAATGGACTAACCTCTAAGCTTTGGGATTGGCTCCCATGTTTTTCCATCTCCCAGATTTTCTTCCAATCAGCTCCCATGGAACCTCCCACCACTGTCTGTGCCTGCCTTTAAATAACTGACCTGTTGAATGTAATGTATTAGAACAAGAACACTTGCCAATCTACCGGCTTAACTAAATACACTACTGGAAAACCTCAAAAAGGTGTCTTTATTCCTCCCACAGGGAGGGTATCAGAGAGAAAGACAGTCTCCTAGATCTGCTAGCTAAAGTGATTTTATCTGGACTAATCATTTATACACTGTTTCTTGTTAGTCTTGTAACTCTCTGGGTCACAGGTGGGATACCAGAGCACTCTGGATTACTTCTGTTAACACTAGATACTAAGGAGATCATTTATATATTATCCTTTATATTATACCGTGCTCAAATGTTATTATTCTGTCTTCTATATTACTGTGTTTTAGTAGTTTTTGAAAAATGTATTGTACTTGTTAACTTTGTTGATATTAGCTTTGTAATAATTGTATATGGAGCTTTTCTCCCCAGGCCTCCATTGAAAACGGGTTCATTTTGGCCCAATGGACTTTCCTGGTTAAAAAAATGCAAATAAATAAATAAAATAAATAAGTGATGTTAAAAAACTTAAGTGGGAAAACAGCTTCAACACTTGTATCGTTAATATAAAAAGTAGCTCTTTATCTGTTAAGACGTTTAGTCCTCTCTACCAACTGGGAGTTCACAAAAGGCTAGCTCCTTATCAGGATGTTCAAACCTGGTACCCGTGGAAGAGGGAGAAGAATTTTAACAAGCCAGAAATCTAGTCCTCTGTGCCAAAACTAAACATCAGGACAGAATTTAAATATTGCTCTAAATTACTTTAAAACAATGTAAGGGGAAAAAAAGCTTCTTATTTGGTACCCTTGGAAAAGGGATCAGAATTTTAACAATGCAGAGATCTAGTCCTCTGCGCCAATATTAGATACCAGGGAGAACATTTATATATTACCCTAACTTATTTTATAAAAAAATGAAGGGAGAAAATAGCTTCAACCCTTGTATCCTTAATATAGAAGGCAGCTCTTAATCTATGAAGAAATTTAGTCCTCTCTACCAACTAGGAGTTCACAAAAGGCTAGCTCCTTCTTCAGGATGCATTTTATGAACAATAAGAAGGATGACACTCTAACATCTGGCATTGCTGTTGACTGTAATGATCAGTGAGTTATGGAGGACAGGGAAGGTATAAGAGATGACATTAGGAGCTTTCTGTAAAATCAGGGATGGGGGTGTGACCATGTGGGAGTTGACTGACATACTCCTAAATGGCCGTGCTTCACACTTTTGGAGGAAGACAAAAGAAACACTATCTGACAACAAGGCGAAAATTGTAATATTAAGCTGATTACAATAAAAGGTTAATAGAACTACAGGTTGAGCATTACAATGTTTTCTGAACACTAATAAGAATGAAACTCTAATGTCTAACATTATCGACTTATTGTAATCTTCATGATTTATGAGAATCCGGGGAAAAATAATAACATACATCAGGGATAAATTTGTCAATTCATGGACAGGCGAGAATAGTGTGTGTGCGTGTGTATGCGAGTGCATGCGTGTATGTTCATATGTTTGTGTGAGAATGACTGAGGGGGTGCCTGAGCTAATGTGCACTAATGCGATGCATGGAGCAGCAGGGGTGCTTATACCATAAATGCCAACAACTCAGAGATATGCAAATCAGCTGATAATGAGGTCTTTCCTCATTGCAGCTAACATGTCCCTAAATCACATTTTCTGTTATCATAGAAACAGTCCCTTTTTGCTGCAGCCCTTACCACCCATGTTAGGATTCTTTCTGAATCTCTGGGATTGTATACTTCAATTTTTCAAGATTAGTTGTGTTTAAGTGCTTTCACAAACGGTGAAAATGTTGAAATTAATATTGCTTGTTTCTAGATCTGATTTTAAACAATAACTTTTTTATGTCTGAAGATACATTATTTCGTCAGACTAAGGGGGTTACAATGGGGGCTAGGGTAGCACCAACCTTTGCTAACCTTGTAATGAATTAGTATGAGATGGGGTTCTTATTGTAGTATGTCTCATTTAATAGAAGGTACATAGGAGACCTGTTTTTCATTTGGAACAACACATTTGAAACATGTTACTTTGTAGAAAAAAAAATTAACCAAAAGTGCATTTTTTTTACATTTACTAAAAGTACTTTTTGTTATGCAGTGAGTTTTTGGATACAAAGGTAGAGACTGATGTAATAAAAAAATAATTTCACAGCAATATTTATCAGAAATAAACAATTGTTAATAACTGTTTGTATCTCGGTAACCAACCTTTGAATTACAAAAAATGGAATGTAATAAGAGGGCACTTTATTAGGTTAAGTAGACTTGTGAGAAGAAATTAAGTTTTTGACAATGAAGTCAAATTCCTGAAGTACTTATTTTGTGATAGGGGTTATTTTAAACATAAGCTGGATAATTTTGTCAATGAAGAGAAGGCATTCTCCCCTTTTAATTAAATGGTTCATATAAAAAGCAGGAATTAAAGATAACAAATTGACTAGGTTCTTTCTGTTGCCAATCAATGTAGATGTAATGATTATTAATGAAATTATTGTACATGATTGGATGATATTATGCTGCAATCAGGAGCTAGTGAGAATAATTGGTATTCAATCAAAATTTGTCTCAAAAAAGGTTAGTTAGAAAAAGCATCTAAAATAAGTGTGATTAAAGGCTCAGCAGGTGCATACTCCTGTAATGGCTATAAAATGTGAAGGCATATTGACTGGATAAACCTTTAAATTAAATTCTATGAAATGTGAATTTTTCAGCAATGCTATGTACTCTTGTAGTAGTCAAGATGTTTTGTATGTTGCAAGTTGCTGTAGCTGTGAGAGCATCTATGTGAGTAAAACCACAAAGAAGCTCTCACAGTGGATAAATGAACACAGACTGGTGATTAAGAACAGAGATTATTCAAATGGATTTGACAAAGATGGAGGTATATGCAATAAGTTTAGGAAATTTGTAGTTTTGTTGTGAACCAATAACATACTAGAAGTTAAAGAAGTAAAATGACAGCTTTGTTTAACTGCAGAAAAATTACCAGGTTTAAATGAAACAATATCAAATGCATTTTAAAAGGACAATCAATTTAATTTGTCATTTTAAATTAATTTTATTGATTCTTGTTTTTTTTATTACAAGTGCTTTTACTGGTGAAGAATTATCAGATGATTTTTATTACATATTGTACAAATCTAAAAGGTGGTGTTGAAGGTGACTTATTTCTGATTAAGTTATTGAATATCAATAAAGAACAAAAATGTTAACCTTGTATTTCTGGCTTCCTGTGTATGCTTACAGTGTGTTTTGTTTGTTTGTTTGTCTGTTTGTTTGTTTGTTTGTTTTCTGGCTTGACCCACTCCCTCTATCAGCATGTCTACCTACTGTAATTTCATCCTTGTCTCCACATCCATCTATAACCCCAGTACTTAATTACGTTGATACCTATCCTCTCCCCTTACTCATCCAATCTATCTTTCTAACTGCTCTACTCTTACTACACTGCTGCTGCTACTACACACTAATCCACTCTGTCCTCATCTTACTCACATAAAATTCATCCATTTCTCCTCCATCCTTTCTGATACTCCATCTCCATCTTCAACTCTCCTTTTCATTAACTCCTACACTGCTTTCCCTTCTCTTCTGCTACCACCCTTGTCACAAATACTCCAGTTACACATTCAACCTTGTTATCCCCTAACAGTAAGCTGTATTACAGTAGATGCTCTAACTGGATGCATGTACTCCACATGCTATACTTTGTAATCAAATTACTCTATAATGTGTTTATTTTATATCCTTTTATGTTCTGTGTATAACTCTGCAAAAATGTTCTAAAATGCTGATATTATTTTTTTTTCTTTCTTTTTTTTGTTTCTGGAGCTTTCCTAGATAAATATAACTAATCAAGTCATGAAAATGTGGTTAAATACTTTGATACAGATGCCGAGTTTAGCAGAAAATGGTAGTTTAACAACCAGGAAAGGGTCGTTTTTGAAAAATTTTAAACCATAACTGCAGAAGTGAAAGTTAGTATATGGGGGAATACATACTTAGGCCTAGGCTGTCTGATCATAAGAATATTCTCTGAACTGCAAAGTATAGCAGTCTTGATACATTTATATACAAGTAGCACTAGTGAGGAGGGTCATCTGCAAAAACTATTTAAATATGTAATATGCTTCAGAATTTGCTCTTCTGAATCATGGTTTATATTTCTAAGTTTCGGGACTCAGAGGACTGTATCTTGTTCTTCTGATAGTAATCTTGAGGACAGAGTTAAACAAAGTAGAGGTGGAGATGGTTTATATGGTTCATTAGAGATGATCATGGCTTGTCATTTCTAGAAGTGTAACAACCTGTTACAAACCAGACAGAGGGGATATGTTGCCTCTCTCTTAGTATATCACAAGCCTGAGTTTACAGAAGGAGACTCCCTTCCACCTTGGACTGGATATAAATAATTCCATCTCAGATTTTCTTTAATTACATGGAGAACAAGAGAAACCAAGTTGGCTCTAACTTAGAAAATTAGTTTTATCTGGTCTTTGGCTTCCTACCAGGCAATATTATAAAAATGTAGCAAATAACAGTATACCAGACCAGGTTCCAACACAGACACACACTACTTCTGGGCTGTAGATGTGATGTCATCTGCTCTGTATGACCATCACCCCATCTTCAAAGTCCTAAAACTGTTGCTGTAGAAGTATCGCCAAGAATTTGCAAAAACTCTTAGATAAATGCTTTTCTGCACAGTTTTATCCTGAGACTGTGAATTGCTGAGTGAGCACCTCTTAGCACAATCCCAACTAAAGGCACAGCTCTGTAACATTTTTGAATTTTGATCAGTTCTTATCTATTTATCTGTACATGTTGAAAAAAAGCAAACTGGACAATAGTACCAGTGGAGTGTAAGAAGATTAATTTACCTGACTTTCCTCTTTTTCATTCTCTTTTTATCATAGATTTTTTTCATTAAGGATTTTGTGTCCACATCTAACATTTATTAACACTATTATTTACCTAAACAATACATAACTAACATAAATGTCATGCTGATCACTATGCAGATAATTTTGAAAAACACTCCATTTATTTATTCATTTCCATTTATAACTGAGTAACTGAACTGGTCAGCAGACCAATTTCCGTCAATGTCCTGGCTCAAAAGAAAAGAGCAGAAAGCAAATTCAAAGTGAGCATATTCAGCAGTTTAGAATGAAATATGCGGGACTAAAAAGCAAATTCAAAGTGAGCATATTCAGCAGTTTAGAATGAAATATGCGGGACTAAAAAGTAAATTCAAAGTGAGCATATTCAGCAGTTTAGAATGAAATATGCGGAACTAACAAGCAAATTCAAAGTGAGCATATTCAGCAGTTTAGAATGAAATATGCGGAACTAAAAAGCAAATTCAAAGTGAGCATATTCAGCAGTATAGAATGAAATATGCGGGACTAAAAAGCAAATTCAAAGTGAGCATATTCATCAGTTTAGAATGAAATATGCGGAACTAAAAAGCAAATTCAAAGTGAGCATATTCAGCAGTTTAGAATGAAATATGCGGGACTAAAAAGCAAATTCAAAGTGAGCATATTCAGCAGTTTAGAATGAAATATGCGGGACTAAAAAGCAAATTCAAAGTGAGCATATTCAGCAGTTTAGAAAGAAATATGTGGAACTAAAAAGCAAATTCAAAGTGAGCATATTCAGCAGTTTAGAATGAAATATGCGGGACTGACAAGTAGCAGTATTGAATAATCAAGTCATTTGAACTTTGCAATATTAAAACATTTGTTTGCATCCAAAATCAATGGTTTCATCTAATAGATGTTACTAAAACTTTTTTTTATGAATACCAAACAATTCCCTGTCTTCAGTGAGAAAACTGATCCAGATTTGATCAACAATATATCTAGGTTAGATGCATGGTATAATTCACTGCACTACCTATATTTTAAAAATTCACAACATTTTCTGAAGAGGTCTCAACATAGTTTTTGTTTTCCTTAATGCCTATCTCACCTCATCTAAGAGAGAATTCTTTTAAGAAAGTGTCTCTGTGATTTACAGATATTCTCATCAGAAGTTCTAATTCGCTAATTTTGGTTTGTAAATTAATGAGACAATAAGAATCTCTGATTCATAGACAAGGTATAGTGAGGAACACCACAGGATCTAATTACTATGTCTTTCAATAACACTTCAGCACTTAATTACCATGTCTCTGAATCACATCTCAGCACCTAATTACAATGTATGTGAATCACACCACAGCACCTAATTACAATGTCTGTGAATCACACCTCAGCACCTAATTACCATGTCTCTGAATCAAACACATGTTATGCACTAGTGATTTTGGTAGTTATGTATTATCGCAACCACATTTCAAACAGGAGAAATAGCTCTTTTCCAAGCCATACTCATGTCGATAAATGTAGTCAAAAAAACTCTCTCTTCTCTGTGTGTATATATATATATATATATATATATATATATATATATATATATATATATATGTATATATGGGTTACCTTCTTTTCCCCTAAAACTCATTTGACTAAAACTCATTTCCCCTAAAACTTATTTCCCTGGCAAGTAGTACTTGCAGTGCACTGTAAGGCAAGTATAAGGAATATGCCCTTTTTCCCCATTGTAGTGCAACCCTGGAGTTAGTATATATAGTTAGGGGGTGTGGGGCATAGCCCCCACCTAGTTTGGGTTTACTGAACAATCTAAAACAAAATGCAGAGAATATAAAATCAAACTAGGTGGGGTGCTACACCCTCCAGTGTGGGTTCTGTGCCTCCCACAACCCCCTAACTATATGTACTAACCCCAGGGTTGCACTACAGTGGGGAAAAGGACAGTGCACTGCAAGTACTACTTGTCAGGGAAATGAGTTTTAGGGGAAATGAATTTCAGTCAAATGAGCTTTAGGGGAAATGAAGGTAACCTATATATATATATATATATATATATATATATATATATATATATTTATTTATCTTGGCAAGATAGGTAGAAAGCTGTAGTAAAAAAGTCTGCTGAAAGAAATGATTACAGCAGCTGTTATACTCTTCTACTTTTACATTACAGAAGTCTGTCTTTGAACCTCTGTTCAGCCGAAACATACAAACATTGCTTTTAATGTAGACAAGTGGTCCCACATGTACTGAAATGTCTGCAATTATTCAAAGTCCCAAAACTATTTAAAAATCAGTGCAGGTACACAATTTGTTTCAATATTGGTAAGTAGTACCACATTATAAGTCTGACACAAGTGGGCAACATACCTCTCAACTCTCCAACTTTTCACAGAATATCCAGATTTTTGCCTCATATCTTTTTTTTGGTCTATTCTTCTCATAACATTTGTTGTTTTCATGGCAAAAGGTAGGATTTTAGAATACCTTCACTGTCACTAACACTTGTAAGCTGTCGTTTTGGAAAAGGAATACTCCAACTCCAGGACAACGACACTTCCTACTATCCCATACAACTGCAGAGCAGCATGACACACGTCTGCACAGTACTTTGTTGTGAGGAAGTGCACCTTGTATTTCTTTAAAAAGTTCATTTTCAGCATGGAAAAAGTGCCAGACATTCGATGTTAACATTGTTAAGGAAACATATTAGGTGCATATTACTGAATCCTAGTTTTACCTGTTAACAAAACATTTTGCAAGTATATTTCAATGCCTTTTAATTGTGTTAAACCATTGTTCTGCATTCATGAGATGAGAAGTTGACAACTATAAACCCCAGACAAGCATATAAGCTTGTCACTGTTTCACATAGCCAAAAATATAGTCCACCCATTTAAATGTCAAAAGCTGCACTTCTTCATGGAAATGATACATTTTGCAGGACAAGCTGGCTTGGAAAAGAACCGCTTCTGCTGTTCAAAATGTGGTTGTGATAATACGTAAGTACTGTGATTTTTTTACTAGCCCACTCTTTGCAGTAGTGTACACCACTCCAGCATGCATGCATGTATTCACACATATATACAGCAACCACAAACAAGGTGCAGTCACACTCATAATATTGGAACCAGTCAGTCACAAACTTGTATGCAAGCTCACACACATACTTACAGACAGACATGCATCCACACAGCCATGTCTGTATCCTGAGAGACATAGAGCCAGACACACACACACACACACACACACACACACACACACACACACACACACACACATCCCTACAGATACACACACACGCGCGCACATGCACACACATTTACATACACACATCCCTACAGATACACACACACACACACACACACACACACACACACACACACACACACACACACACACACACACACACACACACACACACACACACACACAGAGGAACAGCTCTGTGATGCCTACATGCAACTGTGGCATAAGCCCTGACCATTCAGCAGAGCTAGATGGGTGAGTGCTACCTTGTACATGGATTTTACTTATCCTAATGTGGAAACATTAAATTGGTATACTCGTTCTATTGAGTTTAATCTGATGCTTTTGGAGGAAAGCACATGGCATTTAGCCAATCATCTGTGGCTTTTGCACAGTTTCACCAGAAAGGCTGTGTTACTGCCAGTTCCAGCAGAAAACAGTTTCTGAATCATTCAAACTTAGTGCAACTGAAAACCTTTGGAGTTAAGGCTTCTGTATTGCAGTAAACTTTTCTGAATTTCTGAGTACATTACTACATGTTCGGTAATGATGTGATACTTTCTAAACAAAAAAAAATAAATATCTAAATACTGAAAAGAAAAGCAGTGGAACAAGTTCCCATACCACTTCACTGGACACTTCAGGACTAGCAGAATTTATTGGTGGAGTGCTTTCATATGCTAGAGTTCATAGCACCCAAGTAAAAACATGAAATTCTACATTTAAATATGCACAACATAGAAATCACATGAACCTAAATTCCAAAAAAAAAAAAAAGAAATTAATAACAATAATAAAATAATAATAATAATAATAATAATAAACATACGTCATTCTCCTTGATTACTGAGAATAAAGTTGTGCATCAATAAAACTAAAAAAATAAATAAAAGTATGCAATTACACTATTAATCCAATACTCCTCAAGCAATTATAGCCTAGCTGCTCTTAACATAAGAATCCTGTTAATTGAAATATTGTCATTAATCATTGAAGCGATATCAGCTGCCACCCAGAACTGCCGACTTAATTCTTTAAATTCGGTTCTGATTTCCCAAGAATCCCCAGGATTATGTTCTTTTTTTTTCATAAACAAAACATGCCCAGGTCATTATCAGTTATCTCCCATTCAGTCCTCTCCCTCTCATTTGTCATCCATGCCGAAAGTATTGCCGTTTCTGCCATCCATTTCACTCCTGCCAGCCCAGATATCTTCTCAGGCCCCAGTTGGCTTGATTGGCAAATCTGTGTGATCTGTGACATCACTGTTGCTCCAAAGTGACCACAGGGGGATCAGTATTGTTGTTGTCTTCCAACTCATAAATCACCAGAAACTGCCAACAGGTCAAAAAGTAACTAAAAAAACAATAATGCCAAGACCCTGGAAGAAAACACAATGAAGCTTACGGACAGGGCGACTTAGTCAAGCCTTGTAGTTGTTGATTTAACAGTGTAGTCCACAGAAATCCACAGGACAAAAACGCCAAGGAACAAAGCTTTTCAGCTGTTAAAATAGTTTAATCCAAGCATTCGCTTCACAGGAAAAAACACTGAAATCACACTAACACTCCATATGCAAATACGTACTTGCATTTGGAGCGTTAGTGTGATTTCAGTGTTTTTTCCTGTGAAGCGAATGCTTGGATTAAACTATTTTAACAGCTGAAAAGCTTTGTTCCTTGGCATTTTTATCCTGTGGATTTCTGTGGACTACACTGTTAAATCAACAACTACAAGGCTTAACTAAGTCGCCCTGTCCGTAAGCTTCATTGTGTTTTCTTCCAGGGTATTGGCATTATGGTTTTTTAGTGTCCTCCAACTCATTTATTGAATTAAGTTACTGATTAGAGTTAGAGTTGAATTCCTTGCATGTAGAATATACTCTCTTTGCCCCATAATAATGCTCATCTCTTTCTAATTTATTCAACTTCCTCATCTTTATAGTTTTACGTTTCTTTTCCACCTTCCAAAAATGCCCATATAATTTTCTTTATGTGTCAAGAAAAGTAAATTATTGGTAATAGAGCTGTCAATGACAGTTTATCATGCTAGCATGTAATAGGTTACGAACTGAATTTTAATGACTACTGACACTTCTGAAGTTAAATTTTATTTCGCTATACAATGGAATTCACTCTAAGAAAACATTACCTTAAAGATTTTTGCAGAGGTGTCCTCAAGTGTATAATATGTGGGAGTTGTCTCACAGTTCCGGAAAATGTTTTTCAGTTTAGAAGATCGCTTAGAAACTCTTGAATAAAATACTATTGGAATAATTTACAAAGGATTCCTAATTCATGCTATATCTATTATCATTACATTAGAGGCTTTTGTTATTCTGATACAGAAGGTTTCTAATATTTTTTAAACGTGGAATGTTCAAACATTCTTTCATTTTAGTAACAGTCCTTTGTTAATCTTGGCCATGCTTCAACTCTCTGTATTGAGTTCATTTTTTAAAAGAATCTTATGTAATTTTATGCCTTTGAGATTGTAACATGGAATTAATGTTATTTTGATATGTAATATTTCTATTTTTCAAATGACGTGATTTTTGACAAAGAAAGACTTTGAAGGAAATTTACTTTAGGTTTAAATTTCATGCATTCTGTCAAGTGGAGGGTAAATGTAGTCCTGCTTTCTACTTGTAGCAGCAAGAAGTAAAACAATAAAAAAGAACAAAAGTAGTTCACAAAACTTGCTGTTCAAAGGGAAGATAATAATGAAACTATACAAAATGGATTTTAAAACATTTGAAATATTTTATCTTACAGATTCCACTGCAGAGGTTGAAATTCTGATACTCCTCAATATGTTTATGTGAACTAGATCTTTGGCTGGATGACCAGCAAGTAATATAAACACAGTAAGTTACAGATTATAGTACGTCCCAGGGATAGCAAGTAACATAAACACATAAGTTACAGACTATAGTACATCACAGGGACTACAAGTAATATAAACACATAAGTTACAGACTATAGAACATCACAGGGAAAGCAAGTAATATAAACACAGTAAGTTACAGACTATAGTACGTCACATGAACATCAAGTAATATAAACACATAAGTTATAGACTGTAGTACGTCTCAGGGACAGAAAGTAATATAAACACAGTAAGTTGCAGACTATAGTATGTCACAGGGACATCAAGTAATATAAACACAGTAAGTTACAGACTATTGTACGTCACAGGGACAGCAAGTAATATAAACACAGTAAGTTACAGACTATAGTACGTCACAGGGACAGCTAGTAATATAAACACATAAGTTACAGACTATAGTATGTCACAGGGACAGCAAGTAATATAAACACAGTAAGTTACAGACTGTAGTACGTCACAGGGACAGCAAGTAATATAAACACAGTAAGTTAAAGACTGCAGTACGTCACAGGGACAGCAAGTAATATAAACACAGTAAGTTAGACTATTGTACGTCACAGGGACAGCAAGTAACATAAACACATAAGTTACAGACTATAGTATGTCACAGGGACAGCAAGTAATATAAACACATAAGTTACAGACTATAGTACATCACAGGGACAGCAAGTAATATAAACACAGTAAGTTACTTAATTCTATATCCTTTTAAGAATGTCAGAAAATTATACTCTGTGCCCATAACATAGTCTATAGCTTAGTGCAAACATACAGTTTAAATTACAGTTAATATTTTCAGTTAACTATTTAAGCTAACACTGCATACTAACCAAAGCCTAAGGAAACACTTGGAGTCAGTGTTAACCCACTTTGCTCGCCCTCGTTGCGCTCAGGCTTGCTCCGCTCCCCTCCCTGCCCCCTATTCCCACCTGCCCCCACTACTTCTACTTTTATTCTAACCTTTAATCACCTGGCCTGTAGTCCAACCCCTAATTCCCTATCTAGCCCAACCCACTCATCCTACCTCCCCCCACCTCCAATCCAATTACATCCCACACTGATCCCACTCCCAACAACACATTCCCAGACAACACACCTCTACCCTCACACACAATCAACCAGGAATCCTAGTTGTACTACTCACTCAAAGTAGTATCATGTTACCCACACTCACATCCCTATCACTAGCACTATTATCGCTAACCTTCCTAACTTCCTTACAAACAGACCTACCGCTGTACAACTACTCCTATTACACTACCCACACTAGCCCACCCTCTCAAACCCACTCACACTTCTACATCTGCCCTACAACCATAAATCTTACAACTACATATTATTCACTAACAAATGACACCATCTCACCATACTAAGAAAAACTCTCATAGACCAAGCTCACACACAATTAATATTAAAAAACACATACTGACACTTCTACAAACTCTGCTAACCTCTGGTGACATTCACCCAAATCCAGGTCCCCTCTCAGCCAAACAAACATCTGACCTGCTAATACTAAATCTCAACATAAGAAGTATTACCAACAAGCTAACAGATCTACATGTATTCATAGCCCACTACAACCCTGATATACTCACCATTACAGAGACCTGGCTTAAACCCAGTATCCAAGATGAAGACTTTCTTCCCCCAGGTTATAATACACTTAGATCTGATAGAACAAACAGGAAAGGAGGAGGAGTAGCCATTCTCTTTAAAAACACCCTTAACCTCTAGCTCCTGCACACCACACCACCCACATTTCAAAATGCTGAAGTCCTATTTTCTGTCCTATCCATAAGAAACACCAAGAAGATCAATATAGTATGCTGCTACATACCTCCAGGCAAACACTCACTCATAATAGAAGACATCCTACACTGGACAAAGGACAATCTACCTCAGGAAACAATCCTACTAGGAGACCTTAACACTGACTGGGCAGCCTGTCACTCCAGCAGCCCCTCAACACATATCAATCTATATGGGTTATCTCAACTAATTGAAGAACCAACTAGAATAGATGAGAAAACAAAGAGAGAATCCATACTGGACTGGACACTAACCAACTATCCCAAACAAAACTATACAGTAGGCTGTCTCCCAGATGAGCTAAGTGATCATCTTCCCACCTTCCTACTCCACAAACACTCCAGTCACCCCAAACCAGTAGTCTACAAATTTGTAAGAGATGACCGTAACCTTACCCCACAATACCTAAATACTGTCCTAAGCCACTGCAACTGGGAACCACTACGGACACTTCAGTTAGACCAGGCAGTAGACTACTTCAATACTACCTTCTCTATATCCTTAACGGTCTAGCTCCCAGCAGAAAGATCAGAGTTAAAGCTAACTATGCACCCTGGCTAAATAGGAACACCAGAGCCTTATTAAAAGCTAGAGATAAAGCCTGGAAAATCTGGAAAATTGACAAAACCCCTAGATCCAGGTTATACTATCAACAGCTTAGAAACAAATCCAAGGCTGAATCCAAAGTAAACAAACACAACTATTTTTTTAGCACCCAAAGGAAATATTCAAATAATCCACAAAAATTCTGGCATGCCATTAACTCCCTACTAAAGCCAGGTAAAACCACAACTCCAGCACCCAGATCTACTAACAATACCCTAGACATAGCTTCTCAATTTAATAACCATTTTACTAAATCCATCTTATCCCTGTCCAGTCAAATAACCAAAAACAGTCTACCTCAATCACAACCTAACCTATCCCATACCACCCCCTCTTTTAGCCTACCACCAGTGCCACCCTCAACTATCAAAAAACTTCTCCTAAAACTAAAGCCAACCACACTGGCAGCTGATAGCATATCTGCTGCATACCTAAAAATGGCTAGTGACTCCCTATCATATCCTGTCTCCATCCTTATCAACCGCTCCATACTAGAATCCTACATACCCAAACTCTGGAAAGTATCTCACATCATTTCTCTCCATAAAGGAGGTAATTCTTACGAATTCTCCAACTACCGACCTATTGCCATCCTTTGCCCCTTATCCAAATTTCTTGAGAAATGCATCCACTTGCAAGTTATGACATTTCTTAACACACACAACCTACTATCTAGCACACAACATGGTTTCCGTCCACATCACAGCACTACCACAGCCCTTCTATCCTTCACTAATTATGTAAACTTTCACAGGAATGACAACAAATATGTATCAGACATTTCCCTAGACCTCTCAAAAGCATTTGATATGGTTTCCCACTCCATTCTGCTAGACTCGCTAACATCATTATCCTTCACCTCCTCTACTATAGCCTATTTCAGAAGCTACCTATCTGACAGGCAACAATCAGTCCATTGGAAAGGAACTCTGTCTACACAACTCCCAACCACCATAGGAGTCCCACAGGGCTCTATACTGGGCCCGCTATTGTTCTCTATTTTCACAAATAACCTTAACAGCTCTACACAACATGCCACATTCATACAATATGCGGATGATTCAATCCTGATCTGCTCTGCCTCATCTCCCACCACCCTACATACACTCACTCAAGATACTTTTAACTGAGTAGAAAAATGGATATCAGGTATCCAACTAATTCTAAATCCCAAAAAGACAAAACTGCTACTATTTATCCCTAATAGAAAATATAAAAAAAAAACTTTCCTTTACCATAACATATAAGAACGGCACCACCATCTCCCCTTTTAACCACAACAAACTTCTGGGCATTGAAAAAGATAATAATCTCCACTTTTATGTTCACATCTCACATACAATAAAACTAGTACACAAAAAACTAGGCTCCGTATACAGGCATAAGTCCTTTCTCTCACAAAAAGCAAGAGTCACTCTTGCACAAAGCCACCTCCTCTCAACTCTATTATACGCAGCACCTATCTTTACCCAAATCAGGCAATGTGACCTAGACAAACTAGAATCATGCTACAATAAAATAGCCAAGTTTGCTACTAACTCAACCTATAGAACCCATCACTGTGCTGCACTAAAAGAACTAAAATGGCTTGAGCTACCACAACTACTTAACTATCACCAGCTGGGCACAAGCCTACAATATTCTTAAATATCCTGAAAAAACCCTACATTATCCAGCGTACTTACTGTCTATACTGCAAACCGGTACCTAAGATCCAGTGAAAAATCTGTCCTCTCCATCACCATGGCTAACAATAATGCAGGGAAAGTGCTCTACTCCCACACCATTGCCAGAAATTTGAACTCTCTTCCCCTATCCCTGTCCACTGCCCCCTCCACATCCATATTCAAAAACTCCCTCAAATTGCAACTTCTTAGTACCTGGTTATGCCCATGTATCACATAACCCTACCGATACTAATATTAACTCCCCAAACTCCTCTCTGATCACATGCTGGATCTCTAATCCCCTGCTTGGTCATATGAAAGGGTACTTTTAACTATAGAATCTTACTTGATAAATTTTCTTCTCTTAAAAATGTATAACTGACATTGTCTTTTTACCCATGTTCTATATCTTCTTTTACCTGGAGTGTTTTATTAATTTCTTTTTATATTACTATGCTCAGCATACGTGATGTAACTGGTTTTGTGTATTATGCTGGATGTACTGTATTTGTATAACTTGATGCTGGAGCTTTACTCCCCGGGCCTCCACTGAAAATGGACCTGGTCCAGTCAGAATGCCCCGGCTAACAAATGTAAAATAAAAATAAATAAATAAGTTACAGACTGTAGTACGTCACAGGGACAGCATGTAATATAAACACAGTAAGTCACAACTATAGTATGTCACAGGGACAGAAAGTAATATAAACACAGTAAGTCACAACTATAGTATGTCACAGGGACAGCAAGTAATATAAACACAGTAAGTCACAACTATAGTATGTCACAGGGACAGCAAGTAATACAAACACAGTAAGTTACAGACTATAGTACATCACAGGGACAGTAAGTAATAGAAACACAGTAAGTTACAGACTATAGTACGTCACAGGGACAGCAAGTAATATAAACACAGTGAGTTACAGACTATAGTACGTCACAGGGACATCAGGTAATATAAACACAGTAAGCTACAGACTGTAGTATGTTACAGGGACAGCAAGTAATATAAACACAGTAAGTTGCAGACTATAGTATATAACAGGGACAGCAAGTAACATAAACACAGTAAGTTAGACTATAGTATGTCGCAGGGACAGCAAGTAATATAAACACAGTAAGTTACAGACTATAGTACGTCACAGGGACAGCAAGTAATATAAACACAGTGAGTTACAGACTATAGTACGTCACAGGGACATCAGGTAATATAAACACAGTAAGCTACAGACTGTAGTATGTTACAGGGACAGCAAGTAATATAAACACAGTAAGTTGCAGACTATAGTATATAACAGGGACAGCAAGTAACATAAACACAGTAAGTTAGACTATAGTATGTCGCAGGGACAGCAAGTAATATAAACACACTAAGTTACAGACTATAGTATGTCACAGGGACAGCAAGTAATATAAACACAGTAAGTTACAGACTATAGTATGTCACAGGGACAGCAAGTAATATAAACACAGTAAGTTACAGACTATAGTATGTCACAGGGACAGCAAGTAATATAAACACACTAAGTTACAGACTATAGTATGTCACAGGGACAGCAAGTAATATAAACACATATATTACAGACTATAGTACATCACAGGGACAGCAAGTAATATAAACACAGTAAGTTACAGACTATAGTACATCCCAGGGACAGCAAGTAATATAAACACACTAAGTTACAGACTATAGTATGTCACAGGGACAGCAAGTAATATAAACACATATATTACAGACTATAGTACATCACAGGGACAGCAAGTAATATAAACACAGTAAGTTACAGACTATAGTACGTCACAGGGACAGCAAGTAATATAAACACAGTAAGTTACAGACTATAGTACGTCACAGGGACAGCAAGTAATATAAACACAGTAAGTTACAGACTATAGTACGTCACAGGGACAGCAAGTAATATAAACACACTAAGTTACAGACTATAGTATGTCACAGGGACAGCAAGTAATATAAACACATATATTACAGACTATAGTACATCACAGGGACAGCAAGTAATATAAACACACTAAGTTACAGACTATAGTATGTCACAGGGACAGCAAGTAATATAAACACATATATTACAGACTATAGTACATCACAGGGACAGCAAGTAATATAAACACAGTAAGTTACAGACTATCGTATGTCACAGGGACAGCAAGTAATATAAACACAGTAAGTTACAGACTATAGTACGTCACAGGAACTGCAAGTAATATAAACACAGTAAGTTACAGACTATAGTACGTCACAGGAACTGCAAGTAATATAAACACAGTAAGTTACAGACTATAGTATGTCACAGGGACAGCAAGTAATATAAACACAGTAAGTTACGGACTATAGTATGTCACAGGAACTGCAAGTAATATAAACACACTAAGTTACAGACTATAGTATGTCACAGGGACAGCAAGTAATATAAACACAGTAAGTTACGGACTATAGTATGTCACAGGAACTGCAAGTAATATAAACACACTAAGTTACAGACTATAGTATGTCACAGGGACAGCAAGTAATATAAACACAGTAAGTTACAGACTATCGTATGTCACAGGGACAGCAAGTAATATAAACACAGTAAGTTACAGACTATAGTACGTCACAGGGACAGCAAGTAATATAAACACAGTAAGTTACAGACTATAGTACGTCACAGCGACAGCAAGTAATATAAACACAGTAAGTTACAGACTATTGTACATCACAGGGACAGCATGTAATATAAACACAGTAAGTTACAGACTATAGTATGTCACAGGGACAGCAAGTAATATAAACACAGTAAGTTACAGACTATAGTATGTCACAGGGACAGCAAGTAATATAAACACAGTAAGTTACAGACGATAGTACGTCACAGGGACAGCAAGTAATATAAACACAGTAAGTTACGGACTATAGTACGTCAGAGGCACAGCAAGTAATATAAACACAGTAAGTTACGGACTATAGTATGTCACAGGGACAGCAAGTAATATAAACACAGTAAGTTACGGACTATAGTATGTCACAGGGACAGCAAGTAATATAAACACAGTAAGTTACGGACTATAGTATGTCACAGGGACAGCAAGTAATATAAACACAGTAAGTTACGGACTATAGTACGTCAGAGGCACAGCAAGTAATATAAACACAGTAAGTTACGGACTATAGTATGTCAGAGGCACAGCAAGTAATATAAACACAGTAAGTTACGGACTATAGTACGTCACAGGGACAGCAAGTAATATAAACACAGTAAGTTACGGACTATAGTATGTGACAGGGACAGCAAGTAATATAAACACAGTAAGTTACGGACTATAGTATGTCACAGGGACAGCAAGTAATATAAACACAGTAAGTTACGGACTATAGTATGTCACAGGGACAGCAAGTAATATAAACACAGTAAGTTACGGACTATAGTATGTCACAGGGACAGCAAGTAATATAAACACAGTAAGTTACAGACTATAGTACGTCACAGGGACTGCAAGTAATATAAACACAGTAAGTTACAGACTGTAGTACGTCACAGGGACAGCAAGTAATATAAACACAGTAAGTTACAGACTGTAGTACGTCACAGGGACAGCAAGTAATATAAACACAGTAAGTTACAGACTGTAGTACGTCACAGGGACAGCAAGTAATATAAACACAGTAAGTTACAGACTGTAGTACGTCACAGGGACAGCAAGTAATATAAACACAGTAAGTTACAGACTATAGTACGTCACAGGGACAGCAAGTAATATAAACACAGTAAGTTACGGACTATAGTACGTCACAGGAACTGCAAGTAATATAAACACAGTAAGTTACAGACTATAGTATGTCACAGGGACAGCAAGTAATATAAACACAGTAAGTTACGGACTATAGTATGTCACAGGAACTGCAAGTAATATAAACACACTAAGTTACAGACTATAGTATGTCACAGGGACAGCAAGTAATATAAACACAGTAAGTTACAGACTATAGTACGTCACAGGGACAGCAAGTAATATAAACACAGTAAGTTACGGACTATAGTATGTGACAGGGACAGCAAGAAATATAAACACAGTAAGTTACAGACTATAGTACGTCACAGCGACAGCAAGTAATATAAACACAGTAAGTTACGGACTATAGTACGTCACAGGGACAGCAAGTAATATAAACACAGTAAGTTACGGACTATAGTATGTGACAGGGACAGCAAGTACTGATTTTGAGGAAGCCAAGACAGACCTTGAAAACAGATTCTTAGAAAGGGGATATAACTTTTTTGATGTCTATTCTGCCAGCACTTGGTCACAAAAACAGGATAGAAACACATTACTTCAATATAAGGTATCGCCACAAACAACACAAGTACCCAGTCTCAGATTTGTCACTACATATGGTAGAAACCACAGTATCATTAGAAATATTCTGGATTATAATTGAAACATCTTACTAGCCAACAATCATCTCAGGGAAATATTAGGTCCCAAATGTCAGTTTTCATATAGGAGAGGTAGAACATTGGGTGCTCTATTCTCACATTACAAACATAAGGAAAGTGGAGGGGCTAAATTCAAACAGTTAACACTATCTGGTGACTCACTCCTGGGCACATTTCCCTGTGGCCATTGTCTTTCCTGTAATCAAGTGAATAAGTTGAAACAATTCACCAGTGCTAATACTAGCAAGGTATATGATCTAAGGATCTTTGGTAACTGCTCTAGCACTTGAGTAATATATCTGGCCACATGTCAATGCTCTGCATTTTATGTTGGACAAATGTCACGCTCACTAAGAATTAGGATTGGTGAACATAGGAGTGATATCAGGAACAAGAAGGACACTAATGCACTGTACAGACATACACTCAAACATTCAAATGCTAAATTTATGTTTTCAGTCATCGACAAAATTATTGGTGACCGGAGCAACTTACAAGGTTGGCACAGTATCCTTAACCATAACGAAAAATATTGGATCATTCATCTAGGGGCTCTTTTTCCCCCTGGACTTAATGACCATCTATGAAAATGTTTTGGAATATAATGGATACAATGGACTAGGATTTCAATAACTGTCCAATACAGCTAACCTGTTGTGATGTGCATTACTACTAGGATACCCATTGTTACCGTATGATACACATCTCATATTTGTTGATATGTTAGACTGATTTGGTAGTAATCATGTCACTAGTTTATATTATTGTATTATTGCAGTGATTTTTTTGGTCCTAGTATACCCTTTTTTGGTCCTACTATACCCTTATTGTGGATACTTTTGTATGGTTGCACAGTTATATGTATTTCTACTTTTTTCTTATGGAGATATTTGATTGTTTCAGTAAACTGGATATGTGCAATTTGGATGAATATTGTAATTATCTATACATACAAGTATTAGCTATACTTTTTTGCATATATTATCCTATCAGTCTATATATATATATATATATATATATATATATATATATATATATATATGTTTTTCTTGACATACTTTTATGTTATTGTTTTGTAATTATAATATATATATATATATATATATATATATATATATATATATATATATATATATATATATATATATATATATATATATATTTATTAACATTTCTGTATTAGTTTGATATTACTTTGAGCCTACTAACACTTCTTTTCATATATGAAAATTGTGTTCAAAACACTTGGATTTTTGGTATTTTACTTTGTATTATATAATTTATTTTACTTATATTATAAGTTATTTAATTACTTATATTATATATTATTTATATAATATTGTATTATATATATATTGATATAACAACTTTTATAGATATATGTTATCCCTCACATACTGTATAACTATAGCAAAAAAAACCCCTTTATTTAAGATATTCTGTTCATTATATTTTTTTATTTTTGCTCCGATTGTATTTGTGTACTTAGTGTAATCACAACCTCTTTCTCTTCCTGTTTGTATTGTATTGCCTATCTTTGTTTAAACTTATCATAACCATTGGAGCTTTTCTCCCCGGGCCTCTACTGAAAATGGACATATATCCAGCTAGACTAGCCCGGTCAACAAATGTAAAATAAAAATAAAAATAAATGAATATTATGTTTCCAACACAAGGGTTGGATCATACCATTGTTGCCATTGGTGGATGTAACATATAAATATTCATGACATTGGACTTTGGGATTTAAGCTAATTACACTGAAGAAGGCTGTTTAGCTGAAAACGGTTTGTTATTTTCATTGCAGGACATTTTTGTTCTGTAATTTACATATTTTTAAAAATAAAAGGATTTTGACTGCTTATGCTGGCCTCTTGCGTTTGACAGACTATAGTATGCCAGAGGGACAGCAAGTAATATAAACAAAGTAAGTCACAGACTATAGTACGTCACAGGGACAGCAAGTAATATAAACAAAGTAAGTCACAGACTATAGTACGTCACAGGGACAGCAAGTAATATAAACACAGTGAGTTAAAGACTATAGTATGTCACAAGGAAATCAAGTAATATAAACACAGTAAGTTAGACTAAAGTACATCCCAGGGACAGCAAGTAATATAAACACATAAGTTACAGACTATTGTACATCCCAGGGACAGCAAGTAATATAAACACAGTAAGTAAAAGACTATAGTACGTCACAGGGACAGCAAGTAATATAAACAGATAAGTTACAGACTATAGTATGTCACAGGGACAGCAAATAATATAAATACAGTAAATTACCGACTATAGTACATCATAGGGACAGCAAGTAATATAAAAACATAAGTTACAGACTATAGTATGTGACAGGGACAGCAAGTAATATAAACACAGTATGTTACAGACTATAGTACGCCACAGGGACAGAAAGTAATATAAAAACAGTAAGTTACACACTAGAGTATGTCAGAGGGACAGCAAGTAATATAAACACAGTAAGTTACAGACTATAGTACGTCACAAGGACAGCAAGTAATAAAAACACAGTAAGTTACTGACTATAGTACATCAAAGGGACAGCAAGTCATATAAACAAAGTAAGTTACAGACTATAGTATGTCACGTGGACAGCAAGTAATATAAACACATAAGATACAGACTATAATACGCCACAGGGGACAGCAATAATATAAATACAGTAAATTACCGACTATAGTAAGTCAGAGGGACAGCAAGTAATATAAAAACATAAGTTAAAGACTGTAGTATGCCACAGGGATAGGAAGTAAAATAAACAAAGTAAGTTACAGACTATAGTACGTCACAGGGACAGCAAGTCATATAAACACAGTAAGTTAAAGACTATAGTATGTCATGTGGACAGCAAGTAATATAAACACATAAGATACAGACTATAGTACATCACAGGGACATCAAGTAATATAAACACAGTAAGTTGCAGACTATAGTACGTAACAGAGACAGCAAGTAATATAAACACAGTAAGTTACAGACTATAGTACGTAACAGAGACAGCAAGTAATATAAACACAGTAAGTTACAGACTATTGTACATCACAGGGACAGCAAGTAATATAAACACAGTAAGTTACAGACTATAGTACGTCACAGGGACAGCAGTTGATATAAACACATAAGATACAAACTTTAGTACGTCACAGGGTAGCAAGTAATATAAACACAGTAAGTTACAGACTATAGTACATCACAGGGACAGCAAGTAATATAAACATAGTAAGTTAGAGACTATAGAACGTCACAGGGACAGCAAGTAATATAAACACACCAAGTTAAAGACTATTGTAGGTCACAGGGACAGCAAGTAATATAAATGCATAAGTTACAGACTATAGTACATCACAGGGAAATCAAGTAATATAAAACCATAAGTTTCAGACTGTAGTTCGTCACAGGGACAGCAAGTAATATAAACATAGTAAGTTACAAACTATAGTAAGTCACAGAACAGCATGTAATATAAACACAGTAAGTTACAGACTGTTGTACGTCACAGGGACAGGAAGTAATATGAACAAAGTCAGTTACAGACAATAGTACATCACAAGGACAGCAAGTAATACAAACACAGTGAGTTACAGACTATAGAATTTCACAGGGACAGCAAGTAATATAAACATATAAGTTACAGACTATACTATGTCACAGGGACAGCAAGTAATATAAACACAGTAAGTTACAGACTATAGTACGTCACAGGGACAGCAAGTAATATAAACACATAGGTTACAGAGTATAGTATGTCACAGGGACAACAAGTATTATAAACACAGTAAGTTACAGACTATATTACTTGCTGCCCCTGTGAAGTACTATAAACACATAAGTTACAAACTATAGTACATCACAGGGACAACAAGTAATATAAACACATAAGTTGCAGACTATAGTACATCACCGGGACAGCAAGTAATATAAACACAGTAAGTTATAGACTATAGTATGTCACAGGCACAGCAAGCAATATAAACAAAAATGTTACAGACTATAGTGCTTCACAGGAACAGCAAGTGATATAAACATTTAAGTTACAGACTATAGTATGTCACAGGGACAGCAAGTAATATAAACATAGTAAGTTAGAGTATAGTACGTCACAGGGACAGCAAGTAATATAAAAACATAAGTTACAAGCTATAGTACGTCACAGGGACAGCAAGTAATATAAACACAGTAAGTTACAGACTAGTGTACGTCACAGGGACAGCAAGTAATATAAACACAGTAATTTACAGACTGTAGTATGTTACAGGGACAGCAAGTAATATAAACACAGTAAGTTGCAAACTATTGTATATAACAGGAACAGCAAGTAATATAAACACATAAGTTTTAGACTATAGTATGTCACAGGGACAGCAAGTAATATAAACACAGTAAGTTACAGACAATAGTACGCCACAGGGACAGCAAGTAATATAAACACAGCAAGTTACAGACTAGAGTACGTCACAGGGAGAGCAAGTAATATAAACACAGTAAGTCACAGACTGTAGTACGTCAGAGGCACAGCAAGTAATATAAACACATAAGTTACAGACTGTAGTATGCCACAGGGACAGGAAGTAAAATAAACAAAGTAAGTTACAGATGATAGTACGTCAAAGGGACAGCAAGTAATATAAACACAGTTAGTTAAAGACTATAGTATGTCACTGGGACATCAAGTAATATAAACACAGTAAGTTACAGACAATTGTATGTCACAGGGACAGCAAGTAACATAAACACATCAGTTACAGATTATAGCACGTCACAGTGACAGTAAGTAATATAAACACAGTAAGTTACAGACTACAGTACATCTCAGGGACAGCAAGTAATATAAACACATATGTTACAGTCTATAATACGCCACAGGGACAGCAAGTAATATAAACACACTAAGTTACAGACTATAGTATGTCACAGGGAAAGCAAGTAATATAAACACAGAAAGTTACAGACTATAGTACGTCACGAGGACAGAAAGTAATAAAAACACAGTAAGTTACAGACTATAGTACATCACAGGGACAGCAAGTAATATAAACACATAAGTTAGAGACTACAGTACGACACAGGGACAGCAAGTAATATAAACACAGTAAGTTACAGACTATAGTATGGCACAGGAACGGCACGTAATACAAACACAGTAAGTTACAGACTATAGAACGTCACAGGGACAGCAGGTAATATAAACACAGTAAATTACAGACTATTGTATGTCACAGGGACAGCATTAATATAAACACACTAAGTTACAGACTATTGTAGGTCACAGGGACAGCAAGTAATATAAACACATATGTTACAGACTATAGTATGTCACAGGAACAGCAAGTAATATAAATACAGTAAGTTACAGACTATAGTACATCACAGGGACAACAAGTAATATAAACACATGAGTTTCAGACTATAGTACGTCACAGGGACAGCAAGTTATATAAACACAGTAAGTTACAGACTATAGTATGTCACAGGGACAGCAAGTAATATAAAACACAAGTTAGACTATAATACACCACAGGGACATCAAGTAATATCAACACAGTAAGTTACAGACTTTAGTACATCAGAGGGACAGCAATTAAAATAAACACATAAGTTACAGACTATAGTACGTCACAAGGACAGCAAGTAATAAAAACACAGTATGTTACAGACTATAGTACATCACAGGGACAGCAAGTAATATAAACACGGTAAGTTTCAGACTATAGTACGTAACAGAGACAGAAAGTAATATAAACACAGTAAGTTACACACTATGGTACATCAGAGGGACAGAAAGTAATATAAACACAGTAAGTTACAGACTATAGTACCGTACAGGGAGAGCAGGTAATATAAACACATAAGTTATAGACTTTAGTACGTCACAGGGCAGCAAGTTATATAAACACAGTAAGTTACAGACAGTACGTCACATGGACAGCAAGTAATATAAACACATAAGTTACAGACTATAGTACGTCACAGGGACAGCAAGTAATATAAACACAGTAAGTTACAGACTAATGTACATCTCAGGGACAGCAAGAAATATAAACACAGTAAGTTACAGACTATAGTACGGCACAGGAACAGCAAGTAATACAAACACAGAAAGGTACAGACTATAGAACATCACAGGGACAGCAGGTAATTTAAACACAGTAAATTACACACTATCGTATGTCACAGGGACAGCAAGTAATATAAACACACTAAGTTACAGACTATAGTATGTCACAGGGACAGCAAGTAATATAAATACAGTAAGTTACAGACTATAGTACATCACAGGGACAACAAGTAATATAAACACACAAGTTTCAGACTATAGTACGTCACAGGGACAGCAAGTAATATAAACACAGTAAGTTACAGACTATGGTACGTCACAGGGACAGCAAGTAATATAAACACAGTAATTTACAGACTGTAGTATGTTACAGGGACAGCAAGTAATATAAACACAGTAAGTTGCAGACTATTGTATATAACAGGAACAGCAAGTAATATAAACATATAAGTTACAGACTATAGTATGTCACAGGGACAGCAAGTAATATAAACACAGTAAGTTACAGACAATAGTACGCCACAGGGACAGCAAGTAATATAAACACAGCAAGTTACAGACTAGAGTACGTCACAGGGAGAGCAAGTAATATAAACACAGTAAGTCACAGACTGTAGTACGTCAGAGGCACAGCAAGTAATATAAACACATAAGTTACAGACTGTAGTATGCCACAGGGACAGGAAGTAAAATAAACAAAGTAGGTTACAGATGATAGTACGTCAAAGGGACAGCAAGTAATATAAACACAGTTAGTTAAAGACTATAGTATGTCACTGGGACATCAAGTAATATAAACACAGTAAGTTACAGACAATTGTATGTCACAGGGACAGCAAGTAACATAAACACATCAGTTACAGATTATAGCACGTCACAGTGACAGTAAGTAATATAAACACAGTAAGTTACAGACTACAGTACATCTCAGGGACAGCAAGTAATATAAACACATATGTTACAGTCTATAATACGCCACAGGGACAGCAAGTAATATAAACACACTAAGTTACAGACTATAGTATGTCACAGGGAAAGCAAGTAATATAAACACAGAAAGTTACAGACTATAGTACGTCACGAGGACAGAAAGTAATAAAAACACAGTAAGTTACAGACTATAGTACATCACAGGGACAGCAAGTAATATAAACACATAAGTTAGAGACTACAGTACGACACAGGGACAGCAAGTAATATAAACACAGTAAGTTACAGACTATAGTACGGCACAGGAACAGCACGTAATACAAACACAGTAAGTTACAGACTATAGAACGTCACAGGGACAGCAGGTAATATAAACACAGTAAATTACAGACTATTGTATGTCACAGGGACAGCATTAATATAAACACACTAAGTTACAGACTATTGTAGGTCACAGGGACAGCAAGTAATATAAACACATATGTTACAGACTATAGTATGTCACAGGAACAGCAAGTAATATAAATACAGTAAGTTACAGACTATAGTACATCACAGGGACAACAAGTAATATAAACACATGAGTTTCAGACTATAGTACGTCACAGGGACAGCAAGTAATATAAACATATAAGTTACAGACTATAGTATGTCACAGGGACAGCAAGTAATATAAACACAGTAAGTTACAGACTATAGTATGTCACAGGGACAGCAAGTAATATAAAACACAAGTTACAGACTATAATACACCACAGGGACATCAAGTAATATCAACACAGTAAGTTACAGACTATAGTACATCAGAGGGACAGCAATTAAAATAAACACATAAGTTACAGACTATAGTACGTCACAAGGACAGCAAGTAATAAAAACACAGTATGTTACAGACTATAGTACATCACAGGGACAGCAAGTAATATAAACACGGTAAGTTTCAGACTATAGTACGTAACAGAGACAGAAAGTAATATAAACACAGTAAGTTACACACTATGGTACATCAGAGGGACAGAAAGTAATATAAACACAGTAAGTTACAGACTATAGTACCGTACAGGGAGAGCAGGTAATATAAACACATAAGTTATAGACTTTAGTACGTCACAGGGCAGCAAGTTATATAAACACAGTAAGTTACAGACAGTATGTCACATGGACAGCAGGTAATATAAACACATAAGTTACAGACTATAGCACGTCTCAGGGACAGCAAGTAATATAAACACAGTAAGTTACAGACTAATGTACATCTCAGGGACAGCAAGAAATATAAACACAGTAAGTTACAGACTATAGTACGGCACAGGAACAGCAAGTAATACAAACACAGAAAGGTACAGACTATAGAACATCACAGGGGCAGCAGGTAATTTAAACACAGTAAATTACAGACTATCGTATGTCACAGGGACAGCAAGTAATATAAACACACTAAGTTACAGACTATAGTATGTCACAGGGACAGCAAGTAATATAAATACAGTAAGTTACAGACTATAGTACATCACAGGGACAACAAGTAATATAAACACACAAGTTTCAGACTATAGTACGTCACAGGGACAGCAAGTAATATAAACATAGTAAGTTACAGACTATGGTACGTCACAGGGACAGCAAGTAATATAAACATATAAGTTACAGACTATAGTATGTCACAGGGACAGCAAGTAACACAAACACAGTAAGTTACAGACTATATATTACTTGCTGTCCCCGTGCAATACTAAACACAGTAAGTTACAGACTATAGTACTTACAGGGACAGCAAGTAATATCAACACATAAGTCAGAGTATAGTACGTCAAAGAGACAACAAGTATTATAAACACAGTAAGTTTCAGACTATAGTACATCCCAAGGACAGCAAGTAATATAAACACATAAGTTGCAGACTATAGCACATCACCGGGACAGCAAGTAATATAAACACAGAAAGTTACAGACTATAGTATGTCACAGGGAGAACAAATAATATAGATACAGTAAGTTACAGACTATAGTATATCACAGGGACAGCAAGTAATACAAGCTCATAAGTTACAGACTATAGTACGTCACAGGGACAGCAAGTAATATAAACACATAAGTTACAGACTATAGTATGTCACCGGGACAGCAAGTAATATAAACACAGTAACTTATACACTATAGTATGTCACAGAGACAGCAAGTAATATAAACACAAATGTTACAGACTATAGAAGTCACAGGGACAGCAAGTAATATAAACATTTAAGTGACAGACTATAGTATGTCACAGGGATAGCAAGTAATATAAACACATAACTTACAAGCTATATTACATCACAGGAACAGCAAGTAATATAAACACAGTAAGTTACAGACTATACTACGTCACAGGAACAACAAGTAATATAAACACATAAGTTACAGACTGTAGTATGTCACAGGGACAGCAAGTAATATAAACACAGTAAGTTACAGACTGTACTACATTACAGGGACAGCAAGTAATATAAAAACAGTAAGTGACAGACTATAGTATGTCACAGGGACAGCAAGTAATATAAACACATAAGTTATAAACTATAGTATGTCACAGGGACAGCAAGTAATATAAACACAGTAAGTTTCAGACTATAGTACGTCACAGGGACAGCAAGTAATATAAACATAGTAAGTTACAGACTATAGTACGTCAAAGGGACAGCAAGTAATATAAACACATAAGTTACAGAGTATAGTACGTCACATGGACAGCAAGTAATATAAACACATAAGTTACAGACTATAGTACTTCACAGGGACAGCATGTAATATAAACACAGTAAGTTACAGAGTATAGTATGTACTTGGGACATCAGGTAATATAAACACAGAAAGTTAAAGACTATAGTACATCACAGGGACATCAAGTAGTATAAACACAGTAAGTTACAGACTATAGTACTTCACAGGGACAGCAAGTAATATAAACACAGTAAGTTACGTACTAGAGTACGTCACAGGGACAGCAAGTATTATAAACACAGTAAGTTACAGACTATAGTACATCACAGGGACAGCAAGTAATAAAAACACATAAGTTACAGACTTTTGTACATCCCAGGGAGAGCAAGTAATATTAACACAGTAAGTTAAAAGACTATAGTACGACACAGGGCCAGCAAGTAATATAAACACAGTAAGTTACAGACTATAATACATCACAGGGACAGCAAGTAATGTAAACACTGTAAGTTACAGACTATAGTCCATAACAGGGACAGCAAGTAATATAAATACATTAAGTTAGACTATAGTATGTCACAGGGCAGCAAGTAATATAAATACAGAAAGTTACAGACTATAGTACGTCACAGGGACAGCAAGCAATATAAACACAGGAAGTAACAGACTATATTACGTCGCAGGAACTGTAAGTAATATAAACACATAAGTTACAGACTATAGTACTTCACAGGGACAGCATGTAATATAAACACAGTAAGTTACAGAGTATAGTATGTACTTGGGACATCAGGTAATACAAACACAGAGAGTTACAGACTATAGTATGTCACAGCGACAGCAAGTAATATAAACACATAAGTTAGACTATAATACGCCACAGGGACAGCAAATAATATCAACACAGTAAGTTAGACTATAGTACGTCACAGGGACAGCAATTAAAATAAACACATAAGTTACACACTCTGGTACATCACAGGGACAGCAAGTAATATAAACACAGTAAGTTACAGACTATAGTATGTCACAGGGACAGCAAATAATATCAACACAGTAAGTTAGACTATAGTACGTCACAGGGACAGCAATTAAAATAAACACATAAGTTACACACTCTAGTACATCACAGGTACAGCAAGTAATATAAACACAGTAAGTTACAGACTATAGTATGTCACAGGGACAGCAAGTAATATAAACACAGTAAGTTACAGACTATACTACATTACAGGGACAGCAAGTAATATCAACACATAAGATACAGACTATAGTACATCCCAGGGACAGCAAGTAATATAAACACAGTAAGTTAAACACTATAGTACATGACAGGGACAGCAAGTAATACAAACACAGTAAGTTACAGACTATAGTACGTTACAGGGACAGCAAGTAATATCAAGACATAAGTTAGTGTATAGTACATCACAGGGACAACAAGTATTATAAACATAGTAAGTTACAGACTATAGTACGTCAAAGGGACAGCAAGTAATATAAACACATAAGTTACAGACTATAGTACTTCACAGGGACAGCATGTAATATAAACACATATGTTACAGACTATAGTACATCCAAGGGACAGCAAGTAATATAAACACATAAGTTAGACTATATTACATCCTAGGGAGAGCAAGTAATACAGACACAGTAAGATAAAGACTATAGTGCGTAACAGGGACAGCAAGTAATATAAACACATAAGTCACAGACTATAGTACGGCACAGGGACAGCAATTAATATAAACACTTAAGTTACAGACTATAGTATGTCAAAGGGACAGCAAGTAATATAAACACATATATTACAGACTATAGTACATCAGAGGGACAGCAAGTAATATAAACACATAAGTTACAGACTATTGTACTTCCCAGGGACAGCAAGTAATATAAACACAGTAAGTTACATACTATAGTACGTCAGAGGGACAGCAAGTAATATAAAAACATAAGTTACAGACTGTAGTATGCCACAGGGACAGGAAGAAAAATAAAGTAAGTTACAGACTATAGTACGTCACAGGGACAGCAAGTAATATAAACACAGAAGTTATAAACCATAGTATGTCACAGGGACAGCAAGTAATAAACACATAAGTTATAAACTATAGTATGTCACAGGGACAGCAAGTAATATAAATACAGTAAGTTACAGACTATAGTACACCACAGGGACAGCAAGTAATATAAACAGAGTAAGTTTCAGACTATAGTACGTCACAGGGACAGCAAGTAATATAAACATAGTAAGTTACAGACTATAGTACGTCAAAGGGACAGCAAGTAATATAAACACATAAGTTACAGACTATAGTACTTCACAGGGACAGCATGTAATATAAACACAGTAAGTTACAGAGTATAGTACGTACTTGTGACATCAGGTAATATAAACACAGAAAGTTAAAGACTATAGTACGTCACAGGGACATCAAGTAGTATAAACACAGTAAGTTACAGACTATAGTACTTCACAGGGACAGCAAGTAATATAAACACAGTAAGTTGCGTACTAGAGTACATCACAGGGACAGCAAGTAATAAAAACACATAAGTTACAGACTTTTGTACATCCCAGGGAGAGCAAGTAATATTAAGACAGTAAGTTAAAGACTATAGTACGACACAGGGCCAGCAAGTAATATAAACACAGTAAGTTACAGACTATAATACATCACAGGGACAGCAAGTAATGTAAACACTGTAAGTTACAGACTATAGTCCGTAACAGGGACAGCAAGTAATATAAATACATTAAGTTAGACTATAGTATGTCACAGGGCTGCAAGTAATATAAATACAGAAAGTTACAGACTATAGTACGTCACAGGGACAGCAAGCAATATAAACACAGGAAGTAACAGACTATATTACGTCGCAGGAACAGCAATTAATATAAACACATAAGTTACAGACTATAGTACTTCACAGGGAACACATGTAATATAAACACAGTAAGTTACAGAGTATAGTACGTTCTTGGGACATCAGGTAATATAAACACAGAAAGTTACAGACTATAGTATGTCACAGGGACAGCAAGTAATATAAACACATAAGTTAGACTATAATACTCCACAGGGACAGCAAATAATATCAACACAGTAAGTTAGACTATAGTACGTCACAGGGACAGCAATTAAAATAAACACATAAGTTACACACTCTAGTACATCACAGGGACAGCAAGTAATATAAACACAATAAGTTACAGACTATAGTATGTCACAGGGACAGCAAATAATATCAACACAGTAAGTTAGACTATAGTACGTCACAGGGACAGCAATTAAAATAAACACATAAGTTACACACTCTAGTACATCACAGGGACAGCAAGTAATATAAACACAGTAAGTTACAGACTATAGTATGTCACAGGGACAGCAAGTAATATAAACACCGCAAATTACAGACTATACTACGCTACAGGGACAGCAAGTAATATCAACACATAAGATACAGTCTATAGTACATCCCAGGGACAGCAAATAATATAAACACAGTAAGTTAAACACTATAGTACATGACAGGGACAGCAAGTAATACAAACACAGTAAGTTACAGACTATAGTACGTTACAGGGACAGCAAGTAATATCAAGACATAAGTTAGTGTATAGTACGTCACAGGGACAACAAGTATTATAAACATAGTAAGTTACAGACTATAGTACATCACAGGGACAGCAAGTAATATAAACACATATGTTACAGACTATAGTACATCCAAGGGACAGCAAGTAATATAAACACATAAGTTAGACTATATTACATCCTAGGGAGAGCAAGTAATACAGACACAGTAAGATAAACACTATAGTACGTAACAGGGACAGCAAGTAATATAAACACATAAGTCACAGACTATAGTACGGCACAGGGACAGCAATTAATATAAACACTTAAGTTACAGACTATAGTATGTCAAAGGGACAGCAAGTAATATAAACACATATATTATAGACTATAGTACATCACAGGGAGAGCAAGTAATATAAACACATAAGTTACAGACTATTGTACTTCCCAGGGACAGCAAGTAATATAAACACAGTAAGTTAAAGACTATAGTACGTCACAGGGACAGCAAGTAATATAAACAGATAAGTTACAGACTATAGTATGTCACAGGGACAGCAAATATAAATACAGTAAATTACCGACTATAGTACAACACAGGGACAGCAAGTAATATAAACACAGTATGTTACAGACAATAGTACACCACAGGGACAAAAAATATTATAAAAACAGTAAGTTACACACTATAGTACGTCATAGGGACAGCAAGTAATATAATCCCAGTAAGTTACAGACTATAGTACGTCACAAGGACAGCAAGTAATAAAAACACAGTAAGTTACAGACTATAGTACTTCACAGGGACAGCAAGTAATATAAACACAGTAAGTTAGAGACTATAGTACATCACTGGGACAGCAAGTAATATAAACACAGTAAGTTACATAATATAGTACGTCAGAGGGACAGCAAGTAATATAAAAACATAAGTTAAAGACTGTAGTATGCCACAGAGACAGGAAGTAAAATAAATAAAGTAGGTTACAGACTATAGTACGTCACAGGGACAGCAAGTAATATAAACACAGTGAGATAAAGACTATAGTATGTCAGGTAGCTTTCATCCTTCTAAGTTGGGAACTGCTGATTGAGAGCCCAGTGTCTGTTATTCTTAAAGTGTATTAGTTCTGGTTTAAGCACTTGGGCTTCAGGCCAGTTATTTTACATTAAGAAGGTTTGTGGTCTGCACTCTTGTGGGAGAAGAGGCTGGACTCTGCCCTTCTGAGCTGGGAATTTCTGGTTAAAGGTTTATAGTGCCTGAATATTTGAACTGTATCTTACTGAAGTTGGTACACCTTGTTTGCTGTAGCATAGACTAGATCCAGGCCTGCTGAATCTAGCTTTGTTTATATGCTTGTTGTTTGTTTGCTTGTTATTTCCCTGGAACGCTAATTCCACCTAATACGCGGCTTCTCAGCGATTCTGTGGCTCACTAGTGATATCTGCATTGCTTACTGTACTTATTTCTTTGTTTCACTTGAAAGAAAGTTACTGTTTGTCATTTTTGCATTTAAGTTACCTGTAACACATTGCACTTAAGTTACCTGGCACTTGCTCACTAAAGCAATTATATGTCAGCACTAAAAATTAAAGGCACTGCACCCTCACTCCCCACTGGCCCTGGTTTTCATTTATTAAGGAATTCCCAATATTATTCTAGCATGTCCAAAGGTCAGTTGTCAATCTCCTCTCTGGTCCAGCTGGTGAATCTGGGAATCTTGAGGCAATGTTACAACTGCCTCATGTACACAGACAACCCTCTCCTCCTCCCAACAAATTCCACCACATGTGAGAGATGCAACCATATAGCCAAACTGGAGGCTAAGCTCTCTCAACTCAGTACTGGCGTAACCAGTCAGGAGGAGAAGGAAACCCCACTCACTACAATTCCAGTCTCACATAGACCTACCACGACAGCAAACCAAACACATAATCACACTAAAACATACTCGGAGGCTCTAAATAAAGATCTGCCGAAGCAGCAGAGACCTCCAAAGCAGACACCCAAGCAGCCGCTACCCCAAAACAAAACACGTGCAACACATATCTCACAAAGCCAGTGTGCCAAACAGTCACAGCCCTTAAGACTAAACAACACACCTGATACACTTGTAATAGGTGACTCTATCGTCAGGCACACTGATGTCCCGCTCACCAGGCTGAACAAGGAGAGGGTCACGGTGAGCAGCCTGTCGGGTGCTAGGATCCGCCACGTAACATAAGCACTCAGGTCACTCCAAGGCAAGTACAAATATGACTCAGTCATTGTCCATGCTGGTGTGAATGACCTGAGACGTACCTCCCTGGACTACATGAAAAGAGACATAAAGGAGCTCTCTGAGCATGTAGCCCAGGCCGGTATGACCCTGACCTTGAGTAGCATCTTACCCTCACCAAGAATGATGCCACAATATGAAGACAAGATGATCAATTTCAACAATTGGCTTAAGTACTGGTGTCATTCAAAGGGGATCTAATGCCTGTCAGCTTGGGATGATATGCTCGACAAGCCACGATGCTTCGCTAGGGACGGCTTGCACCTGTCTCCCCTGGGCTTTCGGATATTGGCAAAGGCTCTTGCTACCCCCATAGTGCCTTTTTTAGGCAAGGCTCAAAAGACAAACCCACCTCCATAGGTATCACAAGGGATAAGAAACTAAGAGTAATGCTACTCAACGCCAGAAGTCTAAACCTCAAGATGCACGCACTCCAAACTCTCCTTAGCATGGAGAACATCGATATCTGTGCAGTAACAGAAACCTGGTTCAGGGCTCCCGAGAGCACCCCAGCACTACCAGGTTATACCTCATACCATGCTTTTCGGCCCCAAAACTTGGACCGAACCACAAAAGGAGGGGAATATCGATATTCATCAAAGATACCCACACCTCCAGGTTGGTGGCAAAGCACGAAGCATCAGAGACTATCCATGTGCAACTAACAGTGGGTAAAACTGCCTTCCAGTTTATAGCCTGCTACAGACCACCCTCCCAAACCCAGGAACCCCACTCGGCCTTCCTGAGAACACTGGAAAATATGAAGGTCTCTCCAAACACCATTATATTGGGCGACTTCAACTACCCAAACATAGACTGGGAGCATTACTCTAGCTCCAACACCCCTAGCCCAAAGGTTCCTAGAATTTATAAACTCAAATGCTATGGAACAACTTGTTACCACTCCCACAAGAGGGGAAAACATACTGGACCTGATCATCACCAACATGGGGACTCTATGCTCCAGACCAGAAGTGTATCCCTCACTGGTAAGATCAGACCATAAACTAATCTCACTGGATATTCACATCTCGACCCCACCCCCTGCCCAGAAAACCACAGTGAAAAACTTCTCTAAAGCAAATTTTACACTCCTCAAAACTGAGGTGGAATCATTCAAAGCCCCCGGGCCTGTGGAAAATACAGCCCAGACCGCAGAATCATTTATAAATGCATTCTATGAACACCTTCAGGAATGCATGGATCATGCGATCCCAAATAAAACCAAGACCCAATCCTCCAAAGGCAGACGTCCTGTCTGGTGGACCCCAGCCATAAACAAACTATACAATAGAAGGAGGAAGCTACTAAATGATAAAGCAAAATCCCAAAAAGGGAAGGCATCACTGATCAGTATTAGCAAAAAACTACGGGCACACATAAAATTGTCTAAGGCCAGCTTCGATAGAAAAATTGCACAGGACACTAAGGATAATCACAAGGCTTTCTTTAGTTATGTTAGGAACCTGGGTGGTAATTCCCAGATATGCTCAGAATTAGTCCAAAATGGCAAAAAATACACCGAACCCACAGACATTGCCAACATCCTAGCAGACAGGTTCAGTGCAAACTCCCCCCCCCTCCCCACCAAAAGGGCAAATATCTATCCCAGCAGAGTGCTGCCCCGCTGACATCTCAGATGCTCAGGTAAGAGCCGCCCTCTCCAAAGCAAAAAACACAGCATCAATGGGACCAGATGGTGTCCCGGGCTGCGTCCTACATGAACTGCAAGAAGAGCTAAACCCAAACATAAAACTACTGTTCAATCTCAGCCTTACTACAGGATATGTGCCCAAAGAGTGGCGTACAGCAACAGTGGTCCCTCTCCATAAAGGTGGTGCCTCAACGGATCCTGAAAACTATCGCCACATAAACCTGACTAGCTTGGTCTGCAAAGCTATGGAAAGGATCATCATGGACCTCATAAATAAAGATATTGGGGACCTACAAACACTGGATCCTACCCAGTTCAGCTTTGTTAAGTGCAGATCCTGCCTCTTAAACCTGGTTGATTTCTTTGAAACAGTCACCAAGGCCATTGACGAGGGGAAGGTGGTCCACACAGCCTACCTGGACCTCGCAACAGCCTTCGATACAATACCCCACTCGGGCATTATAGATAAGCTCACCAGCTTAAATATAAACCCCTATGTCACTAGATGGATTGCAAACTGGCTCAAGGACAGAACCCACATGGTTAGAATTGCTGGAGCCATGTCAGACTCCAAACCAGTTACAAGTGGTGTCCCACAAGGCTCAGTCCTGGGACCTCTCTTGTTTGGTATATATTTCTCGGAGGTACAGGCCAACACAGAAGGACTGTGGCTGACCAAGTTCGCAGATGACTGCAAACTGGGCACCATAATCGACTCTCCAGCCGACACAAGCATCCTCCAAAAGGGCCTCATAGAAACAGACAACTGGTGCCAGAGCCATGGCCTCAAGCTAAATGCCAAAAGTGTATAGTCATCCCTTTGGCAAAAACAAAGTGCCCACAAATTACCACATAGGTGGAAATCCATTAAGTACAGAAGAAGCAATTAGGGACCTGGGGACCCAAGTTGATAGCAATCTCTCATTTGACAACCACGTGGCCAAAGTGGTTAGAAAAACATTTTATATAGCCCACCTAATCATGAAGGGATTCACATCTAGATCAGGGGAGGTCATCGTGCCTCTTTACTCATCCCTCATCAGGCCCATAATTGAGTATAATGCCCCTTTTCGGATGTACCTTACCAGACACCTGCAGCAACTGGAAAGACCCCAAAAGTACCTCACCAAGAGGATCAAAGGGCTCAAACAGATGCCATATGCTGCCCAGTTAAAGAAACTCCAGCTCTACTCAGTGGCATACCGCCTGTTCAGAGGCAATCTGTGCCTGACGTATAAAGCCATGTCCAACCCGGAATTAATGGACATACTGCACCTCAGAAAATCCAAATCCCATCGAGCTACGCGCTCAAGAGACTTGAACCTCAGCATTGAAATAAATAGGACATGCTGGAGGGACAGATTCATAACCCAGAGGCTCCCTTCACTCTGGAATAAAATCCCAGTTGAGGTTAGGCAGAGTCCCTCATTGACTCTCTTCAAGAGGATTCTTGATGAGTGGATGGGAGATCGTAGGTTTACCCCGGGTATCACTTCTGTGTCACTGTTAGACAGAGGCACAGTATACTAACCTTGAAAAAGGGCATAGCAAAATAAATTTAAAATGGGTGGCGAAAGCCAAACACATTCTGGCTAGGCTTATAAATGCCCTAGGGCAGATAGCCTAGTATGAACCTATGAACCTATGAACAAGGACATCAAGTAATATAAACACAGTAAGTTACAGACAACAGTACGTCACAAGGACAGCAAGTAAAAAAAACACAGTAAGTTACTGAATATAGTACATCACAGGGACAGCAAGTCATATAAACACAGTAAGGTAAAGACTAGAGTATGTCACGTGGACAGCAAGTAATATAACCACATAAGATACAGACTATAGTACGTCACAGGGACAGCAAGTAATATAAACACAGAAAGTTACTGACTATAGTACATCACAGGGACAGCAAGCCATATAAACACAGTAAGTTGCAAACTATAGTCTGTCACAGGGAGAGCAAGTAATACAAACACAGCAAGTTACAGACTATAGTACGTCACAGGGACAGCAGTTGATATAAACACATAAGATACAAACTTTAGTACGTCACAGGGCAGCAAGTAATATAAACACAGTAAGTTACAGACTATTGTACATCACAGGGACTGCAAGTAATATAAACACATAAGTTACAGACTATAGTACGTCACAGGGACAGCAAGTAATATAAACACAGTAAGTTACAGAATATTGTACATGACAGGATCAGCAAGAAATATAAACACAGTAATTTACAGACTATAGTACGGCACAGGGACAGCAAGTAATATAAACACAGTAAGTTACAGACTATAGAACGTCACAGGGACAGCAAGTAATATAAACACAGTAAGTTACAGACTATAGTACGTCACAGGGACAGCAAGTAATATAAACACACCAAGTTAAAGACTATTGTAGGTCACAGGGAAAGCAAGTAATATAAACATAGTAAGTTACAGATTATAGTACGTCACAGGGACACGAAGTAATATAAACACACTAAGTTACAGACTATAGTACATCACAGGGAAATCAAGTAATATAAACACATAAGTTTCAGACTGTAGTTCGTCACAGGGACAGCAAGTAATATAAACATAGTAAGTTACAGACTGTTGTACGTCACAGGGACAGGAAGTAATATGAACAAAGTAAGTTACAGACTATAGAATGTCACAGGGACAGCAAGTAATATAAAGACCGTGTGTTACAGACAATAGTACGTCCCAGGGACAGCAAGTAATATAAACATATAAGTTACAGACTATACTATGTCACAGGGACAGCAAGTTATATCAACACAGTAAGTTACAGACTATAGTACGTCACAGGGACAGCAATTAAAATAAACACATAAGTTACAGACTATAGTACGTCACAGGGATAGCAAGTAATGCAAACACAGTAAGTTACAGGGAAAGCAAGTAATATAAACACAGTAAGTTACAGACTATAGTATGTTACAGGGACAGCAAGTAATATCAACACATACGTTACAGAGTATAGTACATCCCAGGGACAGCAAGTAATATAAACACAGTACGTTAAAGACTATAGTACGTCATAGGGACAGCAAGTAATATAAACAGACAAGTTACAGACTACAGTATGTCTCAAGGACAGCAAATCATATAAATACAGTAAGTTACCGACTATAGTACATCACAGGGACAGCAAGTAATATAAACACAGTAAGTTATAGACTATAGTATGTCACAGGCACATCAAGCAATATAAACAAAAATGTTAAAGACTATAGTGCTTCACAGGAACAGCAAGTGATATAAACATTTAAGTTACAGACTATAGTATGTCACAGGGACAGCAAGTAATATAAACACAGTAAGTTACAGACTAGTGTACATCACAGGGACAACAAGTAATATAAACAGAGTAAGTTACAGACTATAGTATATCAAAGGGACAGAAAGTAATATAAACACTGTAAGTTACAGACAATAGTATGTCACAGGGACAGCAAGTAATATAAACACATAAGTTACAGACTATAGTACTTCACAGGGACAGCAAGTAATATAAACACATAAGTTACAAACTATACAAACTATAGTACATCCCAGGGACATCAAATAATATAAACACATCAGTTACAGACTATAGTACATCCCAAGGACAGCAAGTAATATAAACACAGTACGTTAAAGACTATAGTACGTCACAAGGACAGCAAATCATATAAATACAGTAAGTTACCGACTATAGTACATCACAGGGACAACAAGTAATATAAACACATAAGTTGCAGACTACAGTGCATCACCGGGACAGCAAGTAATATAAACACAGTAAGTTATAGACTATAGTATGTCACAGGCACAGCAAGCAATATAAACAAAAATGTTACAGACTATAGTGCTTCACAGGAACAGCAAGTGATATTAACATTTAAGTTACAGACTATAGTATGTCACAGGGAGCGCAAGTAATATAAACAAAGTAAGTTAGAGTATAGTATGTCACAGGGACAGCAAGTAATATAAACACATAAGTTACAAGCTAAAGTATGTCACAGGGACAGCAAGTAATATAAACACAGTAAGTTACAGACTAGTGTACGTCACAGGGACAGCAAGTAATATAAACACAGTAATTTACAGACTGTAGTATATTACAGGGATAGCAAGTAATATAAACACAGTAAGTTGCAGACTATTGTATGTCACAGGAACAGCAAGTAATATAAACACATAAGTTACAGACTATAGTATGTCACAGGGACAGCAAGTAATATAAACACAGTAAGTTATAGACTATAGTACATCACAGGGACAGCAAGTAATAAAAAAAAACAGACTTTTGTACATCCCATGGACAGCAAGTAATATTAACACATAAGTTAGACTATAGTACGTCACAGGGACTGCAAGTAAAATAAACATATACGTTACAGACTGTAGTACGTCACAGGGACAGGAAGTAATATAAATACAGTAAATTACAGGCTATAGTATGTCACAGGGACAGCAAGTAATATAAACACATAAGTTAACAATTATAATACGCCACATGGACAGCAACTAATATAAACACAGTAAGTTACAGACTATAGTACATCACAGGGACAGCAAGTAATATAAACACAGTAAGTTACAGACTAGAGTATGTCACAGGGACTGCAAGAAAAATAAACACTTAAGTTACAGACTATACTACGTCATAGGGACAGCAAGTAATATAAACACATTTTGTTACAGACAAGAGTACATCACAAGGCAGCAAGTTTTATATACACAGTAAGTTACAGACTAGAGTACACAGGAATTATATAAACATTTTAGTTACAGACTATAGTATGTCACAGGGACAGCAAGTAATATAAACACAGTAAGTTACAGACAATAGTACGTCACAGGGACAGCACGTAATATAAACACAGTAAGTTACAGACTGTAGTATGTTACAGGGACAGCAAGTATTATAAACACAGTAAGTTGCAGACTATTGTATATAACAGGGACAGCAAGTAACATAAACACAGTATGTCACAGACTTTAGTATGTCACAGGAACAGCAAATAATATAAACACATAAGTTACAGACTATAGTATTTCACAGGCACAGCAAGTAATATAAACACAGTAAGTTACAGACTATAGTACATCAAAGGGACAGCAAGTAATATAAGCACTGTAAGTTACAGACTATAGTATGTCACAGGGACAGCAAGCAATATAAACACAGTAAGTTACAGACTATATTACGTCACCGGAACAGTAAGTAATATATACACATAAGTTACAGATTATAGTACGTCACAGAGACAGCATGTAATATAAACACAGTAAGTTACAGGGTATATTACGTAATAGGGACAGCAAGTAATATAAAAACATAAGTTATAGAAAATAGTACGTCACAGGGACAGCAAGTAATATAAACACAGTAAGTTACAGATTATAGTTCGTCACAGGGACAGCAAAAAATATAAACACAGTAAGTTACAGAATATAGTACGTCACAGGGACAGCAAGTAATATAAACACAGTAAGTTACAGACTATAGTACGTCACAGGAACTGCAAGTAATATAAACACAGTAAGTTACAGACTATAGTACATCACAGGGACTGTAAGAACTATAAGCACATAAGTTACAGACTATAGTACATCAAGTAATATAAACACAGTAAGTTACGGACTAGAGTAATTCACAGGGACAACAAGTATTATAAACAGAGTAAGTTACAGACTATAGTACATCACAGAGAAAGCAAATAATAAAAACACATGAGTTACAGACTTTTGTACATCCCATGGACAGCAAGTAATATTAACACATAAGTTAGACTATAGTACGTCACAGGGACCGCAAGTAATATAAACACATAAGTTAACGACTATAATACACCACAGGGACAGCAAGTAATATAAACACATATGTTATAGACTATAGTACGTCACAGAGACAGCAAGTAATATAAACATAGTAAGTTACAGACTATAGTACGTCTCAGGGACAGCAGGTAATATAAACACATAAGTTACAGACTATAGTATGTCACAGGGACAGCAAGTAATATAAACAAAGTAAGTTACAGACTGTTGTACGTCACAGGGACAGGAAGTAATATAAACAAAGTAAGTTGCAGACAATAGTACGTCACAGGGACAGCAAGTAACATAAACATATAAATTACAGACTATACTATGTCACAGGGAAAGCAAGTAATATAAACACATAAGTTACAAACTGTAATACGCCACAGGGACAGCAAGTAATATCAACACAGTAAGTTGCAGACTATAGTACGTCACAAGGACAGCAATTAAAATAAACACATAAGTTACAGACTATAATGCGTTACAGGGACAGCAAGTTATATGAACACAGTAAGTTACGGACTAGAGTAATTCACAGGGATAGCAAGCATTACAAACACAGTAAGGTACAGTCTATAGTACATCACAGGGAAAGCAAGTAATAAAAACACATAAGTTACAGACTACTGTACATCCCATGGACAGCAAGTAATATAAACACCGTAACTTACAGACTATAGTACGTCACAGGGAGAGGAGGTAATATAAACACAGTAAGTTACAGACTATAGTATTTCACCGGGACAGCAAGTAATATAAACACATAAGTTTCAGACTTTGGTACATCCCAGGGGCAGCAAGTAATATTAACATAGTAAGTTAAAGACTATAGTACTCACATGGAACACAAGCAATATAAACACAATAAGTAACACACTATATTACATCACAGAAACAGCAAGTAATATAAACACAGAAAGTTACAGACTATAGTACGTCACAGGGACAGCAAGTAATATAAACACAGTAAGTTACAGACTATAGTACATCACAGGGACAGCAAGTAATATAAAAATAGTAAGTTACAGACTATAGTATTCACAGGGACAGCAAATAATATAAATACAGTATGTTACAGAATATAGTACGTCACAGGGACAGCAAGTAATGCAAGCAAATAAGTTACAGACTATAGTATGTCAGAGCGACAGCAAGTAATATAAACACATAAGTTACAGACTATAGTATGTCACCAGGACAGCAAGTAATATAAACACAGTAAGTTATAGACTATAGTATGTAACAGGGACAGCAAGTAATATAAACACAGTAAGTTATAGAGTATAGTACATCACAGGGACAGCAAGTGATATAAACACATAAGTTACAGACTATAGTACATCACAGGGACAGCAAGTAATATAAACACAGTAAGTTACAGACTGTAGTACATTACAAGGACAGCAAGTAATATAAACACAGTAAGTTACAGACTATTGTACATCACAGGGACAGCAAGTAATATAAACACAGTAAGTTACAGACTATAGTATGACACAGGGACAGCAAGTAATATAAACACAGTAAGTTACAGACTATAGTACATCACAGCGACAGCAAGTAAAATAAACACATATGTTACAGACTGCAGTACGTCACAGGGACAGGAAGTAATATAAACACAGTAAGTTACACACTAGAGTACGTCACAGGGACAGCAAGTAATATAAACAAAGTAAGTTACAGACTATAGTACGTCACAGGGACAGCAAGTAATATAAACACAGTAAGTTACAGACTAATATGTCAGAGGGTAAGCAAGTAATATAAATACATAAGTTACAGACTGTAGTATGCCACAGGCACAGGAAGTAATATAAACAAAGTAAGTTACAGACTATTCTACATCACAGGGACAGCAAATATAAACACAGTGAGTTAAAGATTATAGTATGTCACAGGGACATCAAGTAGAATAAACACAGTAAGTTACAGACTGTAGTATGTCACAGGGACAGCAAGTAATATAAACACAGTAAGTTACAGACTGTAGTACGTCACAGGGATTGTAAGAAATATAAGCACATAAGTTACAGATTATAGTACATCACAGGGACAGCAAGTAATAAAAACACATAAGTTACAAACTATAATATGCCACAGGGACAGCAAGTAATATAAACAGAGTGAGTTACAGATTATAGTTCGTCACATGGACAGCAAAAAATATAAACACAGTAAGTTACAGAATATAGTACGTCACAGGGACAGCAAGTAATATAAACACAGTAAGTTACAGACTATAGTACGTCACAGGAACTGCAAGTAATATAAACACAGTAAGTTACAGACTATAGTACATCACAGGGACTGTAAGAACTATAAGCACATAAGTTACAGACTATAGTACATCAAGTAATATAAACACAGTAAGTTACGGACTAGAGTAATTCACAGGGACAACAAGTATTATAAACAGAGTAAGTTACAGACTATAGTACATCACAGAGAAAGCAAATAATAAAAACACATGAGTTACAGACTTTTGTACATCCCATGGACAGCAAGTAATATTAACACATAAGTTAGACTATAGTACGTCACAGGGATCGCAAGTAATATAAACACATAAGTTAACGACTATAATACGCCACAGGGACAGCAAGTAATATAAACACAGTAAGTTACAGACTATAGTATGTCACAGGAACAGCAAGTAATATAAACACAGTAAGTTACAGACTAGAGTATGTCACAGGGACTGCAAGAAAAATAAACACTTAAGTTACATACTATACTACGTCATAGGGACAGCAAGTAATAAAAACTCATAAGTTACAGACTTTTGTACATTCCAGGACAGCAAGTAATATTAACACAATAAGTTAAAGACTATAGTACGTCACATGGAACGCAAGCAATATATAAACACAGTAAGTAACACACTATATTACGTCACAGGAACAGCAAGTAATATAAACACAGTAAAATACAGACTATATATAGTTCGTCACAGGGACAGCAACTAATGTAAACACAGTAAGTTACAGACTATAGTGCATCAAAGGGACAGAAATTAATATAAACACAGTAAGTTACAGACTACAGTACCGCACAGGGAGAGAAAGTAATGTAAACACAGTAAGTTACAGACCATAGTACAACACAGGGACAGCAGTTAATATAAACCCAGTAAGTTACAGGCTATAGTATGGCACAGGGACAGCAAGTAATATAAACACAGTAAGTTACAGACTATAGAACGTCACAGGGACAACAAGTAATATAAACACAGAAAGTTACAGACTATAGTACATCACAGGGACAGTAAGTAATATAAACACACTAAGTTACAGACTATAGTAGGTCACAGGGACAGCAAGTAATATAAACACATATGTTATAGACTATAGTACGTCACAGAGACAGCAAGTAATATAAACATAGTAAGTTACAGACTATAGTATGTCTCAGGGACAGCAGGTAATATAAACACATAAGTTACAGACTATAGTATGTCACAGGGACAGCAAGTAATATAAACAAAGTAAGTTACAGACTGTTGTACGTCACAGGGACAGGAAGTAATATAAACAAAGTAAGTTGCAGACAATAGTACGTCACAGGGACAGCAAGTAACATAAACATATAAATTACAGACTATACTATGTCACAGGGAAAGCAAGTAATATAAACACATAAGTTACAAACTGTAATACGCCACAGGGACAGCAAGTAATATCAACACAGTAAGTTGCAGACTATAGTACGTCACAAGGACAGCAATTAAAATAAACACATAAGTTACAGACTATAGTACGTTACAGGGACAGCAAGTAATATGAACACAGTAAGTTACGGACTAGAGTAATTCACAGGGATAGCAAGCATTACAAACACAGTAAGGTACAGTCTATAGTACATCACAGGGAAAGCAAGTAATAAAAACACATAAGTTACAGACTACTGTACATCCCATGGACAGCAAGTAATATAAACACCGTAACTTACAGACTATAGTACGTCACAGGGAGAGGAGGTAATATAAACACAGTAAGTTACAGACTATAGTATTTCACCGGGACAGCAAGTAATATAAACACATAAGTTTCAGACTTTGGTACATCCCAGGGGCAGCAAGTAATATTAACATAGTAAGTTAAAGACTATAGTACTCACATGGAACACAAGCAATATAAACACAATAAGTAACACACTATATTACATCACAGAAACAGCAAGTAATATAAACACAGAAAGTTACAGACTATAGTACGTCACAGGGACAGCAAGTAATATAAACACAGTAAGTTACAGACTATAGTACATCACAGGGACAGCAAGTAATATAAAATAGTAAGTTACAGACTATAGTATTCACAGGGACAGCAAATAATATAAATACAGTATGTTACAGAATATAGTACGTCACAGGGACAGCAAGTAATGCAAGCAAATAAGTTACAGACTATAGTATGTCAGAGCGACAGCAAGTAATATAAACACATAAGTTACAGACTATAGTATGTCACCAGGACAGCAAGTAATATAAACACAGTAAGTTATAGACTATAGTATGTAACAGGGACAGCAAGTAATATAAACACAGTAAGTTATAGAGTATAGTACATCACAGGGACAGCAAGTGATATAAACACATAAGTTACAGACTATAGTACATCACAGGGACAGCAAGTAATATAAACACAGTAAGTTACAGGCTGTAGTACATTACAAGGACAGCAAGTAATATAAACACAGTAAGTTACAGACTATTGTACATCACAGGGACAGCAAGTAATATAAACACAGTAAGTTACAGACTATAGTATGACACAGGGACAGCAAGTAATATAAACACAGTAAGTTACAGACTATAGTACATCACAGCGACAGCAAGTAAAATAAACACATATGTTACAGACTGCAGTACGTCACAGGGACAGGAAGTAATATAAACACAGTAAGTTACACACTAGAGTACGTCACAGGGACAGCAAGTAATATAAACAAAGTAAGTTACAGACTATAGTACGTCACAGGGACAGCAAGTAATATAAACACAGTAAGTTACAGACTAATATGTCAGAGGGTAAGCAAGTAATATAAATACATAAGTTACAGACTGTAGTATGCCACAGGCACAGGAAGTAATATAAACAAAGTAAGTTACAGACTATTCTACATCACAGGGACAGCAAATATAAACACAGTGAGTTAAAGATTATAGTATGTCACAGGGACATCAAGTAGAATAAACACAGTAAGTTACAGACTGTAGTATGTCACAGGGACAGCAAGTAATATAAACACAGTAAGTTACAGACTGTAGTACGTCACAGGGATTGTAAGAAATATAAGCACATAAGTTACAGATTATAGTACATCACAGGGACAGCAAGTAATAAAAACACATAAGTTACAAACTATAATATGCCACAGGGACAGCAAGTAATATAAACAGAGTAAGTTACAGACTATAGTACATCACAGGGACAGCAAGTAATATAAACACATAAGTTACAGACTATAGTACGTCACAGGGACAGCAAGTAATATAAATACAGTAAGTTACAGACCATAGTACATCACAGGGACAGCAGTTAATATAAACCCAGTAAGTTACAGGCTATAGTATGGCACAGGGACAGCAAGTAATATAAACACAGTAAGTTACAGACAATAGAACGTCACAGGGACAACAAGTAATATAAACACAGAAAGTTACAGACTATAGTACATCACAGGGACAGTAAGTAATATAAACACCCTAAGTTACAGACTATAGTAGGTCACAGGGACAGCAAGTAATATAAACACATATGTTATAGACTATAGTTCGTCACAGAGACAGTAAGTAATATAAACATAGTAAGTTACAGACTGTTGTACTTCACAGGGACAGGAAGTAATATAAACAAAGTAAGTTGCAGACAATAGTACGTCACAGGGACAGCAAGTAATATAAACATATAAATTACAGACTATACTATGTCACAGGGACAGCAAGTAATATAAACACATAAGTTACAGACTGTAATATGCCACAGGGACAGCAAGTAATATCAACACAGTAAGTTGCAGACTATAGTACGTCACAAGGACAGCAATTAAAATAAACACATAAGTTACAGACTATAGTACGTTACAGGGACAGCAAGTAATATGAACACAGTAAGGTACAGTCTATAGTACATCACAGGGAAAGCAAGTAATAAAAACACATAAGTTACAGACTACTGTACATCCCATGGACAGCAAGTAATATAAACACATAAGTTACAGACTATAATACATCACCGGGACAGCAAGTAATATAAACACAGTGAGTTAAAGACTATAGTAGTTCACAGGGACATCAAGTAGTATAAACACCGTAACTTACAGACTATAGTACATCACAGGGACAGCAAGTAAAATAAACACATACTTTACAGACTGCAGTACGTCACAGGAAGAGGAGGTAATATAAACACAGTAAGTTACAGACTATAGTATGTCACCGGAACAGCAAGTAATATAAACACATAAGTTACAGACTTTGGTACATCCCAGGGGCAGCAAGTAATATTAACACAGTAAGTTAAAGACTATAGTACTCACATGGAACGCAAGCAATATAAACACAGTAAGTAACACACTATATTACATCACAGAAACAGCAAGTAATATAAACACAGAAAGTTAGACTATAGTACGTCACAGGGACGGCAAGTAATATAAACACATAAGTTACAGACTATAATTTGCCACAGGGACAGCAAGTAATATAAACAAAGTAAGTTACAGACTATAGTACATCACAGGGACAGGAGGTATTAAGAACACAAGTTACAGACTATAGTTCGTCACAGGAACAGCAAGTAATATAAACACAGTAAGTTACAGACTATAGTATGTCACAGGGACAGCAAGTAATATAAACACAGTAAGGTACAGACTGTAGTACGTCACAGGGATTGTAAGAAATATAAGCACATAAGTTACAGATTATAGTACGTCACAGGGACAGCAAGTAATAAAAACACATAAGTTACCGACTTTTGTACATCCCATGGACAGCAAGTAATATTAACACAGTAAGGTAAAGACTATGGTACGTCACTGGGACAGCAAGTAATATAAACACAGTAAGTTATAGACTATAGTACATCAAAGGGACAGCAAGTAATATAAACACTGTAAGTTACAGACTATAGTAGGTCACAGGGACAGCAAGCAATAAAAACACATAAAGTTACAGACTATATTACGTCAACGGAACAGCAAGTAATATAAACACATAAGTTACAGATTATAATACATCACAGGGACAGCATGTAATATAAACATATAAGTTACATACTATAATACATCACTGGGACAGCAAGTAATACAAACACAAAAGATACAGACTATAGTATGTCACCGGGACAGCATGTAATATAAACACAGTAAGTTATAGACTATAGTATGTCACAGGGACAGCAAGTAATATAAACACAAATGTTACAGACTATAGTACATCACAAGGACAGCAAGTAATATAAACATTTAAGTTACAGATTATATATAGTATGTCACAGGGACAGCAAGTAATATAAACACAGTAAGTTATAGAGTATAGTACATCACAGGGACAGCAAGTAATATAAACACACATGTTACAAGCTATAGTATGTCACAGGGACAGCAAGTAATAAAAACAAGGTAAGTTACAGACTATAGTACGTCACAGGAACAGCAAGTAATATAAACACAGTAAGTTACAGACTATACTACGTCACAGGAACAGCAAGTAATACAAACACAGTAAGTTACAGACTGTAGTACATTACAGGGACATCAAGTAATATAAACACAGTAAGTTACAGACTATTGTACATCACAGGGACAGCAAGCAATATAAACACAGTGAGTTACAGACTATAGTATGTCACAGGGGCAGCAAGTAATGTAAACACAGTCAGTTACAAACTATAGTATGCCACAGGGACAGCAAGTAGTATAAACACAGTAAGTTACAGACTAGAGTACGTCACAGGGACAGCAAGTAATATAAACAGAGTAAGTTACAGATTATAGTACGTCACAGGGACAGCAAGTAATATAAACACATAAGTTACAGACTATAGTAGAAAGAGAAGTGAGCAAACACTTACGGAAAACCCAAGAAATGCTGCAAATATGTTTTCAAAAAATGGTGCTTTCCTCCTTGGCTACTGCTGTTTAAATTCTTGTTAAGACGCTTCTCCTTGTTTCTTCTTTAAAAGAACTTTTATTAAAATAATTTAAAACAAAAAACAAGCTACAACCTAACCATTTGAAAGTTAGCATTGTAACACAAAAAAGAGAGATGAGCGCTTTCGGTTTATCAACCTTCTTCAGATTTGCTTAACACTTGCAGCTGCTTCTATTTATATTCATGATGCTTACTTAGAGTCATCCCCCACAACCAATGGGACCCTCTATGTTAATTCTTGATGTACTTGTAATCCAATCCGGTGTTCTGGTTCTTATTTCTTGGAAGCCAATTACTTTCTTCCACGCAAATAAGTTTTAATAAATCTACCAATGTTTATTCATTCCTTTCTCTCACCCAATTCGCTATTCTTTTTCTTTTGCTCCAATGGCTTGTGTGTATCCTGTTGCAAGATGCAGGCTCCACCTTTTTATGTCATGTTCTTATTTGCCTTTTGTAAAAACTAATCACTCTCCCTGTATAGCATTTTTCATGTATTTCGCCTCTATATTAGAGGCGTCTGTCTGCCTATAACAGAGCTACAACCTCTTCCCTTTCACAGGTTGTCTTCATTAGGTAAACCACAAGTACAGTGGCTTTCCCCTTTGTTTTAAAATATAGAATTTGTAAATGCTCTTGCTTCCATGTCATCAGGTCTCTTTCAAACTGATAGCGCTTACTTAACTACATAGATGCACTTGCTAACTCACAAGTGTAATAGAAAATCATAGATCAAAAACTTTTTTTATTTTGTGTCTTGCTTCTTAATATCAAGTATCTTTCTGACTAAGAGCGCTTGCTTATATTCAAGGATGTACTGCAGATTCCTGTTATTCTACCTGAGTTTTACTTTGTACAGAGCTTTTTACTCAGTCTTATTAAGAAGCTGTCCTAATTGTTTTTTAATGTTATGTAATCCATTGGTTAGCAAATTACACTTCTTCTCCTTTTTCTCTCATACTAATTCCAAACTCTCTACTAATTCAATGCCTTTTCTTCATTTGCTGACAAATTTCCGCTAACAAATATCTTTGATCTCCATAACACATCATTTCTCCTTTCTAATTGAAGTAAATAATGGATGAACAACAATCTTTCTATTCCTTTAGCGCTCTAAAGTTCAGTATTTTCCAGACTTCTACATGCAAAATTAACTTGATTTCAATTTATTTATAGTTTGGAGTTTACTCTCCTTCCATTATAATGTTCAAATGGGGGCTAGAACCCTGAACCTTTTATTTAAGGGTCGAATGCTCTACTGACTGCGCTACGTTGGTAGATGCATAGCTCAACTCCCTCTTAGTTTTCTTTTCTTTCTAACCAAGCTTGAGGAGGACTATAACATATAGGCCAAAAAAATGATAAGCAAACAACACTCTTTTTATTCCTTTGATGCTCTTGATTTCAATGTTTTCCAAACTTCTTCTTGCAAAATAAACTTAAATTCAACTGTTTTCATTTATGGTTAGGGATTTCTTCTCCTTTCCCATGGTACCCAGACTAGGACTCGAGCCCTGGGCCCTCTGGATAAGGGTCTGATGCTAAACCGACTGAGCTACATTGGCAGATGTATAACTCATTTCCCTCGTAGTTTCCTCTCTTTTAAAACAGGTTTAAGCGGGACTATAGCATTTAGTCCGAGGAATTGGTTGGATCGTAAATTAATTATCCATTGCAACTCAATTTTTTCTGTTCTATATACTATATCACCTCCTCTTTCCATAGGCTTAATCTGTGCCATAACCATAAATCTAAAATTATGCTCTAGATTTTCTTTAATATGTACATAAAGAGCATTAGTCTCTATTTTATTATGAATGTCCCGTATAAGTCTTAATACTCATTCTTTGAATTTTCTGTTAGTCTTACCTATATAGAATGCTTTACATACCATGCAACTTGCTACATAGATCACAAGTTAGAGACTATAGTATGTCACAGGACAGCAAGTAATATGAACACAGTAAGTTACTGACTATAGTACGTCACAGGGACAGCAAGTATTATAAACACAGTAAGTTACAGACTATAGTACATCACAGAGACAGCAAGTTATATAAACACATAAGTTACAGACTATAGTACGTCACAGTGACAGAAATTAATATAAACACATAAGTTACAGAGTACAGTATGTCACCGGGACAGCAAGTAATATAAACACATAAGTTACAGACTATAGTACTTCACAGGGACAGAAAGTAATATAAACACAGTAAGTTACAGACTAGAGTATGTAACAGGGACAGCAAGTAATATAAACAAAGTAAATTACAGACTATAGTACGTCACAGGAACAGCAAGTAATATAAACACAGTAAGTTACAGACTATAGTATGTTACAGGGACAGCAAGTAATATAAATACATAAGTTACAGATTATAGCACGTCACAAGGACAGCAAGTAATATAAACACAGTAAGTTACAGACTATAGTACGTCACAGGGACAGCAAGTAATATAAACACAATAAGTTACAGACTATAGTACATTACAGAGACAGCAAGTAATATAAACACAGTAATTTACAGACTATAGTATGTCACAGGGACAGCAAGTAATATAAATAAAGTAAGTTACAGACTATAGTACTTTACAGGGACAGCAAGTAATATAAACACATAAGTTACAGACTATAGTATGTCGACAGCAAGTAATAAAAACACAGTAATTTACAGACTATGGTACCTCAAAGGAATAGTAAGTAATATAAACACTATTTATTTATTTATTTATTTATTTCAGTTTGATTACCGGGGATGTCCACTGGGCCAAGAAGTGCCCATTTTCAGTGGAGGCCCAGGGAGAAAAGCTCCACAAGCAATACAATGAAACATGGTTACATAAAGTTAATGGTATAATACAAGAGTAAGATTCATGCAGTCAGGAAATACATTTACATAAAATGTGCATAATGAGCAAGCAAAATAAAGCAATACAGTGCAGAGTAAAATAACAAAAATACATAGATGTGCAAAAGTTTTTTTTTTTTTTTTTTTAAAGTTGGAGTCAGGAAAAAGTTAGAAAAGTCAGGAAAATCTTGGAGGTAGAGAGGGCCAGGAAATGGAGAGCTCAGGAAAAGAGATCCCTGGAAATTATATCTGGTGAGAGCAGGAACATTTCCATTTGGATGACAGGTATTTGAGAAGTAGGGTCTTGAAGGATTCGGAGTTAGGTATAGTCCAAAGAGAAGGAGGGAGAGAGTTCCATTTTTTACCTAGAGAGAAGGAGAGTAGAAGTTGGCCGACAGGACATTTAGGTTTGTGGATGGAGATAAGGTTTTGGTGTTCAGATCTCAGAGATCTGTTTGGGGTGTATGGTGGAAGGATGTTTATTAAGGCAGGGCATGAGTCTGGGTAGAATATTAGTTTGTGAGCGGTGGTTAGTTGGAGATAGTCCAAGTGGTTGGGAAGTTCAAGCCAATTTAGAGATTTAAGGGTAAGGCAGTGGTAAGTTGAAGTTTTGGATTTGGTTGCGAATTTAGAGATCTTATTATGGCAAGTTTCAAGTTTTGAGATGTTGGAAATAGACAGATTGGTTAAAAGAGGGGCTCCATAAAGAAGAGAGGGTAGAAGGTATGTAATTGCCAGGGTGTGCCTAGAGGAGTTGGAAAGAAATTGATTGTTTCTGTAGAGCATACCTAACTTTTGGTGGGTTTTCTTTATGTTTTGTTGAATGTGGAGATCGAATTTTAGGAGTTCATCTATGGTAATGCCGAGTAGTTTAGCGGAAGGCACTACTTCTATAGCAGTGTTGGTTTGGCTGAGGACTTTGAAGGAATCTTTGTCAAAGGATGAGGAAGCTCTGGAAGGGGTAAAAATTAGAATTTTGGATTTATTAGAGTTGAGGGAGAGGTGGTTTTGGTGCATCCAGTTCTCTGTGGTGGAAAAGGCTAATTGTGTTTTAGTCTGGAGTTCAGAAAAGTTAGAGGCAGCACAAACTAAGGTGGAGTCATCAGCGTATTGGATGACTGTGGTGTCAGGTATGACAGAGTGTAGATTATTTATAAAGATGTTGAAGAGCATGGGTCCGAGGATTGACCCCTGGGGAACACCGGTAGGTGTGGGCAAGAAGGAAGAGGTAGAGTTCATCCATCTGACAGCTTGAGATCTTTCAGATAGGTAACTGGAGAACCAGGAAAGAGTATTTGGGGAGAGATTAAGGTTGGCGAGATGAAAGAGTAGGTGTGTATGGGAGATGGTGTCAAAGGCTTTGGAAAGATCTAGTAGTACTGTGGATACAAGGAGTCCAGAGTCTCGGGCTCGGTTGACTGTTTCAAGGAGGGATAGTAAGGCAGTAATGGTGCTATGGCCGGGGCGGAAGCCATGTTGGGTGGAAGTAAGTAGGTGATTCTGTGTTAGGAAAGGTAAAAGCTGGTGGTGGACACATTTTTCTAGAACTTTAGATATTGGAGAGAGTAGGGCGATGAGGTGGAAATCAGAGATAGTGGTATTTTTACCTCCTTTGTGGAGAGGTAGGATGTAGGCTGAACGCCAGAGTTTGGGTACATATGACTCATTTAAGGATCTGTTTATCAGGATACTAATAGGGAGAGCAATACCTTCAGCTGCGCATTTGAGGAAGGAGGAGGGTATGTTGTCAGGGGCATTGGAGCATGGTTTAAGATTAGATAAGAGCCTTTTTATGAAGCTGGTTGAAACTGGTTTGAACTGGAAATTCAAGAGACATTTATTAAGGTTATTGGGTGTTGAGGAGAGGATGTTAGGTGGATTATTGGTTGGGAATGTTTTGGTTAGATTAACTTTGGATTCTGTGAAGAAGGTGTTGAAGTGAGAACTCAATTTCTTGTCAGTTAAACTAGGGTCTGGGCAGGGATTATTTTTAGACCCTGGGTGTAGAAGGGAGTTAACTGATTTCCAAAATTGTTTTGGGTTCTTATTTTTGTTAGACTGCAGTTTACTATAGTAGTTTTTTTTGTCTAAAGTGATTAGTTTTTTTACTTGGTTGCAAAGTTGGGTGTATTGGAGGAAGGAAGAAGGCAGTTTATTTTTCTGATAATGCTTCCAGGCTTTGTCTCTGTGATGCATGATTTGTTTAGTATCTTTTGTCAGCCAAGGAGCAGAGTTAGTTTTGATTTGTTTGTTTCTTAGAGGGGCTAGGCAATTCAGAGTGTCTAGGAAAATAGAGTTGAAATGTTCTACAGCATTGTCTAGGAGGAGAGTTTTAAGGATTTGCCAGTTGATTAGTTTGAAGGTGTTTTTGAAAATTGTAGGGTTAAAGTTGCTAAGATTTCGAGTTTGAATCTACTGGTGATGAAATTGGGTGGAATTAGCTGACCGATGAGTGAAGGCAGGGAGATGGTCACTGAAAGTATCGGGGATGGTGCCTGAGAGAATTATTTTGTTGGGATGAGAAACTAGAATCCAGTCCAAGATGGATCCAGGAGGGTGGATTTTGTTAGGACGAGTTGTTGATTGGATTACTTGGGTGAAGTTGTATAGGTTAATGGATAGAGAAGGGGAAGGTGAGTTGATTTTATTCCAGTCTATATTAACGTCGCCAAGAATGTAAGTTTCATATTTTATTTCAGTTGAAGCCCAGTGAAGAATATTTTCAAGGGTAGAGATGTTGTCACCTGGGGAGATATAGAAGGAGATAAAGCAGATATTCTTACGTTTATTCAATCTGAGGAGACCTGCAGTTAGTTCAGTATTTTTGAAATGTGGGGTTGGGATTTGCAGAGGGATTAGAGAGATGGTTAGAGTAGATTAGAGCAGAGCCTCCACCTTTTTTATTTAAACGATCATTTCTGAGGATGTGGAAGCCTGGAGGTAAGATTTAAGGGTCAGTAATATAAGGTTTTAACCAGGTTTCAGAGATGGCTAAGATGTCTGGTTGATTGTGGTTTATCCAAGCTTGTAATTGGAGGATTTTATTGTTGAGGCTCTGAGCATTGATGGTGAAGAACTTAAGTGTATTAAGAGAGAAAGTAGAGGAGGTAGAGGAAGGGGGGAAAGGGGTGTTAGTAGTAGGGGAGGAAGGGGAGGAGGGAAGGGTTTGTTTGTATAGAGGCCGGGGCCTGGGTTAGGGTGGATATCTCCGGATAAGGCTATGGCATTACTGGCACCAGCTTTTGGCCTTTTGGGTTGGTACAATAGGGCGTTGTTTGGGATTGGCTGTGGTTTAGGTTTAAAAATGTCAGTGGAGGTGGAAAAGACTTTGGGCTGAAAAAGGTATAGAAGTTTAGGTGGAATAAGGAAGGAGGATATATAGTGGAAGTGATTGAGTAGTGGAGGGTGAAGGTGAGTGTATGGGATGGTGTAAGCAGAAGGGGGGGTGGGGAGATTTGGAAGAGAAGGAAGTAGCATGATAAAGAGGAATTAGTAAGATGAGAAGGGAGCAGGGGAGTTGGGTAATGGTGAGAATTTGGGAGGGCATGTTTACAAAGGATGGGTTAAAGAAGGGTAAGAGTGGAAAGGAAGTAAAGGGTAGAAGAGGAGAGGAGGTGAAGAGGAAGAAGGGGTGTTATAATTTAGAAAATGGGAGAGGAGGAGTTTAGACAAGAGAGGGTGTAGCTGAGAGGAGAGGGGGGAGTAAGAGTAGTGAGGGAGGGGTAAGAGAAGAAGGATTGAGGGAGGAGTAAGGGTAGTGTGGGAGGAGTAAGAGAAGGAGGGGAAAATAAAAAGGAGGACTGAGAATGGCTAATTGATAAAGGAGGGAGGGGTAAAGGAAGAGGATAGTAATTGGTTGATTGAGGTATGAAGGAGGAGTCTGAAAGGTATATATGTAGAGGTGCTGGAGGCGGGTGGGAAATGGGGTCAGGGTAGGGGAGCTGAGTGAGCCGGCAGGGCGAACGGAGCGGGTAGAGCCAAAGGAGAAGAATGTGAAGAAGACAATCAGTAGAGAGTGGTAGTCAAAGGTAAGCTTGCAGTGAATTGTGAGAGGAAGGAAGACTGAGGGAGAAAGGAGAGGAGGGAGGATATATGGATGAAGGCCAGCAGGAGAAGGTAAGAGGTTTTATAAAGGGTAGAGAAGGGGTGTTTAAGGAGGAGAGAGGACAGATAGGTGAACCTAGGATAGGAGCACCACCTAGTGGCAAGTCAGTCTCAGGTGGTAAGGACCCAGAAAGAGAGATATCAGGTAGAAGGAAAGGAGGGAGATAAGTTACAGACTATAGTACGTCACAGGGACAGCAAGTATTATAAACACAGTAAGTTACACAGTAAGTTACAGACTATAGTACATCACAGGGACATCAAGTAACATAAACACATAAGTTACAGACTGTAGTATGTCACAAGGACAGCAAGTAATATAAACACATAAGTTACAGACTATAGTACGTCACAGGGACAGCAAGTATTATAAACACAGTAAGTTACACAGTAAGGTACAGACTATAGTACATCACAGGGACATCAAGTAACATAAACACATAAGTTACAGACTGTAGTATGTCACAAGGACAGCAAGTAATATAAACACATAAGTTACAGACTATAGTACGTCAGAGGGACAGCAAGTATTATAAACACAGTAAGTTACAGACTATAGTACATCACAAGGACAGCAAGTAATATAAAACACAGTAATTTATAGACTACAGTACATTGCAGAGATAGCAAGTAATATAAACACAGTAAGTTACAGACTATAGCATGTCATAGGGACAGCAAGTAATATAAATACAGTAAGTTACAGACTATAGCACATTACAGGGACAGCAAGTAATATAAACACATAAGTTACAGACTATAATATGGCATAGCGACAGCAAGTAATATAAACACATAAGTTACAGACTATAGTATGTCACAGGGACAGCAAGTTACAGACTATAGTAAATCAGAGGGACAGCAAGTAAAATAAACACAGTAAGTTACAGACTATTGTACATCACAGGGACAACAAGTAATATAAACAGAGTAAGTTACAGACTGTAGTACATCACAGGGACAGCAAGTAATATAAACAGAGTAAGTTACAGACTATAGCATGTCACAGGGACAGCAACTAATAAAAACACAGTAAGTTACAGAATATAGTACGTCACAAGGACAGCAAGTAATATAAACACAGTAAGTTACAGACTATAGTACGTCACAGGGACAGCAAGTAATATAAACACATAAGTTACAGACTATAGTAAGTCACATGGACAGCCAGGAAAATAAACACATAAGTTCCAGACTATAGCATGTTACAGGGACAGCAAGTAATATAAACACAGTAAGTTATAGACTATAGTACGTCACAGGGACAGCAAATAATATAAACACAGTAAGTTAAAGGTTATAGTACATGACAGGGATAGCAAGTAATATAAACATAGTAAGTTACAGACTATAGTACGTCACAGGGACAGCAAGTAATATAAACACATAAGTTACAGACTATAGTACATCCCAGGGACAGCAAGTAATATAAACAGAGCAAGTTAAAGACTATAGTACGTCACAGGGACAGCAAGTAATATAAACACATAAGTTAAAGACTATAGGTCATCACAGTGACAGCAAGTAATATAAACACAGTAAGTTACAGATTATAGTACATCACAGGGACAGCAAGTAATATAAATGCAGTAACTTACAGACTATAGTACATCACAGTGACAGAAATTAATATAAACACATAAGTTACAGACTATAGTACGTCACCGGGAGAGCAAGTTATATAAACACTGTAAGTTACAGACTATAGTACGTCACAGGGACAGCAAGTAATATAAACACAGTAAGTTACAGACTATAGTACGTCACAGGGACAGCAAGTAATATAAACACAGTAAGTTCCAGACTATAGTACATCACAGGGACAGCAAGTAATATAAACACAGTAAGTTACAGACTATAGTACGTCACAGGGACAGCAAGTAATATCAACACATACGTTACAGACTATAGTACGTCACAGGGACAGCAAGTAATATAAACACATAAATTACAGACTATAGTACATCACAGGGACAGCAAGAAATATAAATGCAGTGACAGAAATTAATATTAACACATAAGTTACAGACTCTAGTACATCACCAGGAGAGCAAGTTATATAAACACTGTAAGTTATACACTATAGTACATCACAGGCATAGCAAGTAATATAAACACAGTAAGTTACAGACTGTAGTACATCAGAGGGTCAGCTAGTAATATAAACACAAGTTACAGACTATAGTACGTCACATGGACAGCAAGTATTATAAACACAGTAAGTTACAGACTGTAGTGTGTCACAGGAAATCAAGTAATATAAACTCAGTAAGCGACAGACTTTTGTACATCACAGTGACAGAAAGTAATATAAACACAGTAAGTTACAGACTATAGTACGTCTCAGGGACAGCAAGTAATATAAGCACAAGAGTGACAGACTATAGTATGTCACAGGGACAGCAAGTAATATAAACACAGTAAGTTACAGACTATAGTACATCACAGGGACAGCAAGTAAAATAAACACAGTAAGTTACATACTAGAGTACATCACAGGGACAGAAAGTAACATAAACAAATAAGTCACAGATTATAGTACATCACTGGGACAGCAAGTAATATAAACACATAAGTTACAGACTATAGCACATCACAGAGACAGCAAGTAATATAAACACAGTAAGTAACAGACTACAGTATGTTACAGGGACAGCAAGTAATATAAACAAAGTAAGTTGCAGACTATTGTACGTCACAGGGACAGCAAGTAATATAAACACAGTAAAAGTTGCAGACTATAGTATGTCACATGGACAGCATGTAAAATAAACACATATGTTACAGACTATAGTATGTCACAGGGACAGCAAGTAATATAAACACAGTAAGTTACAGGTTATAGTACATCACAGGGATAGCAAGTAATATAAACATAGTAAGTTACAGACTATAGTACATCCCGGGGACAGCAGGTAATATAAACATAGCAAGTTAAAGACTATAGTACGTCACAGGGACAGCAAGTAATATAAACACATAAGTTAAAGACTATAGTACATCACAGGGACAGCAAATATTATAAACACAGTAAGTTACAGACTATAGTACGTCACAGGCATAGCAAGTAATATAAACACAGTAAGTTACAGACTATAGTACGTCACAGGGACAGCAAGTAATATAAACACAGTAAGTTACAGACTGTAGTACATCACAGGGTCAGCTAGTAATATAAACACAAGTTACAAACTAGAGTACGTCACAGGGACAGCAAGTATTATAAACACAGTAAGTTACAGACTGTAGTGTGTCACAGGGAAAGCAAGTAATATAAACTCAGTAAGCGACAGACTTTTGTACATCACAGTGACAGAAAGTAATATAAACACAGTAAGTTACAGACTATAATACGTCTCAGGGACAGCAAGTAATATAAGCACAAGAGTGACAGACTATAGTACGTCACAGGGACAGCAAGTAATATAAACACAGTAAGTTACAGACTATAGTACGTCACAGGGACAGCAAGTAAAATAAACACAGTAAGTTACATACTAGAGTACATCACAGGGACAGCAAGTAACATAAACAAATAAGTCACAGATTATAGTACATCACTGGGAAAGCAAGTAATATAAACACATAAGTTACAGACTATAGCACGTCACAGAGACAGCAAGTAATATAAACACAGTAAGTAACAGACTACAGTATGTTACAGGGACAGCAAATAATATAAACAAAGTAAGTTGCAGACTATAGTACGTCACAGGGACAGCAAGTAATATAAACACAGTAAATGTTGCAGACTATAGTATGTCACATGGACAGCATGTAAAATAAATACATATGTTACAGACTATAGTATGTCACAGGGACAGCAAGTAATATAAACACAGTAAGTTACAGGTTATAGTACATCACAGGGATAGCAAGTAATATAAACATAGTAAGTTACAGACTATAGTACATCCCAGGGACAGCAGGTAATATAAACATAGCAAGTTAAAGACTATAGTACGTCACAGGGACAGCAAGTAATATAAACACATAAGTTACAGACTATAGTATGTCACAGGGACAGCACGTAATATAAACACAGTAAGTTATAGACTATAGTACATCACAGGGACAGCAAGTAATATAAATGCAGTAACTTACAGACTATAGTACATCACAGTGACAGAAATTAATATAAACACATAAGTTACAGACTAGAGTACGTCACCGGGAGAGCAAGTAATATAAACACTGTAAGTTATAGACTATAGTACGTCACAGGGACAGCAAGTAATATAAACACACAAGTTACAGACTATAGTACGTCACAGGAATAGCAAGTAATATAAACACAGTAAGTTACAGACTGTAGTACATCTCAGGGTCAGCAAGTAATATAAACACAAGTTACAGACTATAGTACGTCACAGGGACAGGAAGTAATATAAACATAGTAAGTTACAGACTGCAGTGCGTCACAGGGAAAGCAAGTAATATAAACTCAGGAAGCGACAGACTTTTGTACATCACAGTGACAGCAAATAATATAAACACAGTAAGTTACAGACTATAGTATGTCTCAGGGACAGCAAGCAATATAAACACAGTAAGTTACATACTAGAGTACATCACAGGGACAGCAAGTAACATAAACAAATAAGTTACAGATTATAGTACATCACGGGGACAGCAAGTAACATAAACACATAAGTTACAGACTATAGTACGTCACAGGGACAGCAAGTAATATAAATGCAGTAAGTTACAGATTGTAGTACGTCACAGTTACGGCAAGTAATATAAACACAGTAAGTTACAGACTATTGTACATCACACGGACAGCAAATAATATAAACACATATGTTACAGACTATGGTATGTCAAATGTACAGCAAGTAATATAAACACAGTAAGTTACAGAATATAGTAAGTCACAGGGACAGCAAATAATATAAACACATAAGTTACAGACTATAGTACGTCACAGGGATAGCAAGTAATATAAACACAGTAAGTTACAGACAATAGTATGTCACAGGGACAGCAAGTAATATAAACATAGTAAGTTGCAGACTATAGTACATCACAGGGACAGCAACTAATATAAACACAGTAAATTACAGACTATAGTACGTCACAGGGACAGCAACTAGTATAAACACAGTAAGTTACAGACTATAGTACATCACAGGGACAGCAAGTAATATAAACACATAAGTTACAGACTATAGTACATCAGAGGGCAGCAAGTAATATAAACACAGTAAGTTACAGATTATAGTATGTCACAGGGACAGCAAGTAATATAAACTCATAAGTTACAGACTATAGTACGTCACAGGGACAACAAATAATATAAACACAGTAAGTTACAGACCTTAGTACGTCACAGGGACTGCAAGTAATATAAACGCATAAGTTACAGACTACAGTACATCACAGGGACAGCAAGTAATGTAAACACAGTAAGTTACAGGCTATAGTACGTCACAGGCACAGCAACTAATATAAACACAGTAAGTTACAGACTATAGTACGTCACAGGGACAGCAAATAATATAAACACATAAGTTACAGACTATAGTATGCCACAGGGACAGCAATTAATATAAACACAGTAAGTTACAGGTTATAGTACATCTCAGGGACGGCAAGTAATATAAACACACTAAGTTACAGACTATAGTATGTCACAGGGACAGCAAGTAATATAAACACATAAATTACAGACTATAGTACGTCACAGGGACAGCAAGTAATATAAACTCAGTAAGTTATAGACTATAGTATGTCACAGGGACAGCAAGTAATATAAACATAGCAAGTTACAGACTATAGTACATCACAAGGACAGCAAGTAATATAAACACAGTAAGTTACAGACTATAGTACGTCACAGGGACAGCAAGTAATAGAAACACATAAGTTACAGATTATAGTACGTCACAGGGACATCAAGTAATATAAACACAGTAAGTTACAGACTATTGTACATGACAGGGATAGCAAGTAATATAAACACAGTAAGTTACAGACTATAGTACGTCACTGGGACAGCAAGTAATATAAACACAGTAAGTTACAGATTATAGTATGTCACAGGGACAGCAAGTAATATAAATATAGTAAGTTACAGTCTATAGTACATCACAGGGACAGCAAGTTATATAAACACGTACGTTACAGACTATAGTACATCACAGGGATAGTAACTAATATAAACACAGTAAGTTACAGACTATAGTACGTCACTGGGACAGCAAGTAATATAAACACAGTAAGTTACAGACTATAGTATGTCACAGGGACAGCAAGTAATATAAATACAGTAAGTTACAGACTATAGTACTTCACAGGGACAGCAAGTAATATAAACACATAAGTTACAGACTATAGTACATTTCAGGGACAGCAAGTAATATAAACACAGTAAGTTACCGAATATAGTACATCACAGGAATTAGAATACAATGTAATAAGGTGAGAGGTGGTTTATAGGTAGGTGATATGGGCTTACAAATAACTTCATTCCAGGGAAGGTTATTTAACCACATCGGTGCTGAAATGATATGTTCTATGATCAACTGCTTTTAACATCTTTTGTTAGTGGTAATGTAACACCAGTAATCATTTAGAATGAAACATGCACATTTATTGCAGAAGACGCACAGATTTATAACTAAATCTGCATGTTCGGCAGTTATGTCTTTCATATTATCCCACAAACTTGTGACAGAGCATCTCATAAGCAAGACTACAAACTATATACAAATTAATATACATAGTTATTTTGATAATACCATATAGCATAATATCATTATCAAATAAAAAACAGGGACAGCAAGTAATATAAACACAGTAAGTTACAGACTATTGTATGTCAAAGGGACAGGAAGTAATATAAACACAGTAAGTTACAGACTATAGTACGTCACAGGGACAGCAGGTAATATAAACACAGTAAGTTACAGACTATAGTACGTCACAGCGACAGCAAGTAATATAAACACAGTAAGTTACAGACTATTGTACATCACAGGGACAGCATGTAATATAAACACAGTAAGTTACAGACTATAGTACGTCACAGGGACAACAAGTAATACAAACACAGTAAGTTACAGACTATAGTATGTCACATGGACAGCAAGTGATATAAACACATAAGTTACAGACTATAGTCCATCACAGGGACAGCAAGTAATATAAACACAGTAAGTTGCAGACTATAGTACGTCAAAGGGACAACAAGTAATATAAATACAGCAAGTTAAGGACTATAGTATGTCACAGGGACATCAAGTAATATAAACCCCATAAGTTACAGACTATAGTACTTCACAGGGACAGCAATTAATATAATCACATAAGTAACAAGTAGTGGGGATATTTGTAGCATTTCCTTATTCAGGCTTGTATTTGGGCCTAGTGTTTATGGAGGCTGTGTGTCTGAGCACATATTCAGGGACATCTTGGTTTAGCCAAAGCTATCAGGCATTTCAGTGAGAGAGAATTGTTTGAGGTCATTGGCTGACTGAGGTCACCTGGACTACAGCTTAGACTAAGCACCTCATTGGTTCTTTTGAGATTTCTTTCTTAAAAGCTGTCTCAGGTTTCAACTTTCTGTTACCTAAGAAGTTCAGTTGTGAGTGTTCTGCCATTTCACACTGAACTGATCGAAGGAAGGACACTGAGGAAACTCGGAACTATAATATATAACATTAAGTATCCTGTTTTTTGTTTATTTTGTTCTTTATTTCTTTGTTATTTATAGCACTTTGTGTACTGTGTATTGTTCTAGCTAGTTTCACTGTGTGTGAGCTATTAACTGGAAATTGTCCACTTTTATTAAGCATCTGTTGGGTTGTTTGTTTCTGATACCTTGTTGCAGTTAAACTCTTTTTTCGAGAGGCTTCTTTAGCTGTTTAAAACTTTCATTTAAAGGCTCACTGCTGCTTTTCAGCTGTAAGAAACATTTCTGCAGTTTGTTTCTGTTGGTATAGTGTTTTTATAGTTGGTGACTTTGCAGTTGCCCGCCCCTAGTGTAAATTTGATCTGGGACCCTCCTCCCAGTCTAGTGTCATTACCTCATTCTACCCAGTACAGGAAGAACATTTGAGAAGGCCAATCAGCTTAGTTTCTGCTACTCCTTTCTCTCTTTCCTTTATCTCTTTCCACTTAAAAAAAAATGATCTGCTTTTACTGTATTTGTGTTTCTTCCTACTTTATTTTGCTTTTGCGTCATCTTAAAAGTACTCAGGTTTATTTATTACTGCTTGGTGTAACTCATTCTAAGCCTTTTAGTTTAAGCACTTGGGCTTCAGACCAGTTGTTTTACATCAAGAAAGTTTGTGGTCTGCACTGTAGTGGCAGAACAGGTGGCTTACACCCTTCTAAGTTGGGAACTGCTGATTGAGGGCTCAGTGTCTGTTATTCTAAAAGTGTATTAATTCTGGTTTAAGCACTTGGGCTTCAGGCCAGTTATTTTACATTAAGAGGGTTCGTGGTCTGCACTCTTGTGGGAGGAGAGGCTGGACTCTGCCCTCCTGAGCTGGGAATTTCTGGTTAAAGGCTTATAGTGGCTGCATATTTGAACTGCTTCTTACTGAAATAGGTACACCTTGTTTGCTGTAGCATAGACTAGATCCAGGCCTGCTGAATCTAGCTTTGTTTGTATAACTTGAGCACTAATCCAGGCATTCTTTAAAGTATTCAATTGTATTTATTACTGCTTGGTAGTAACTTGATTAAAGTGTAGCTATCATTCTAAGTCTTTTAGATTAAGCACTTGGGCTTCAGACCAGTTGTTTTACATTAGGAAGGTTGGTGGCCTGCACCGTGGTGGCAGGACAGGAAGCTTACATCCTTCTAAGTTGGGAACTGCTGATTGAGGGCTCAGTGTCTGTTATTCTAAAAGTGTATTAGTTCTGGTTTAAGCACTTGGACTTCAGGCCAGTTATTTTACATTAAGAAGGTTCGTGGTCTGCACTCTTGTGGGACGAGAGGCTGGACTCTGCCCTTCTGAGCTGGGAATTTCTGGTTAAAGGCTTATAGTGCCTGCATATTTGAACTGTTTATTACAGAAATTGGTACACCTTGATTGCTGTAGCATAGACTAGATCCAGGCCTGCTGAATCTAGCTTTGTTTGTATGCTTGTTGTTTGTTTGCTTGTTATTTCCCTGAAACGCTAATTCCACCTAAAATGCGGCTTTTCAGCACTTCTGTGGATCCCTAGTGATATCTGCATTGCTTACTGTACTTATTTCCTTGTTTCACTTGAAAGAAAGTTACTGTTTGTCATTTTTGCATTTAAGTTACCTGTAACACATTGCATTTAAGTTACCTGGCACTTGCTCACTAAAGCAATTATATAAGTCAGCACTAAAAAATTAAAAGCACTACACCCTCACAAACTCCCCTTGAGTACCTTGTTCCCCATTGGCCCTTTTTTTTAATTATAAAGGAATTCCCAATACTATTCTAGCATGTCCAAAGGTCAGTTGTCAATCTCCTCTCTGGTCCAGCTGGTGAATCTGGGAATCTTGAGGCAATGTTACAACTGCCTCATGTACACAGACAACCCTCTCCTCCTCCCAACAAATTCCAACACATGTGAGAGATGCGATCATATAGCCAAACTGGAGGCTAAGCTCTCTCAACTCAGTACTGGCGTAACCAGTCAGGAGGAGAAGGAAACCCCACTCACTACAATTCCAGTCTCACATAGACCTACCACGACAGCAAACCAAAAACATAAACACACAAAAACATACTTGGAGGCTCTAAATAAAAATCTGCCTAAGCAGCAAAGACCTCCAAAGCAGACACGCAAGCAACCGCTACCCCAAAACAAAACACGTGCAACACATAGCTCACAAAGCCAGTGTGCCGAACAGTCACAGCCCTTAAGGCTAAACAACACACCTGATACACTTGTAATAGGTGACTCTATCTTCAGGCACACTGACATCCCGCTCACCAGGCTGAACAATGAGAAGGTCACAGTGAGCTGCCTGTCAGGCGCTAGGATCCGCCACATAACACAAGCACTCAGGTCACTCCATGCTGGTGTGAATGACCTGAGACGTACCTCCCTGGACTACATGAAAAGAGACATAGAGGAGCTCTCTGAGCATGTAGCCCAGGCCGGTATGACCCTCACCAAGAATGATGCCACAATATGAAGACAAGATGATCAATTTCAACAACTGGCTTAAGTATTGGTGTCATTCAAAGGGGATCCAATGTCTGTCAGCCTGGGATGACATGCTCGACAAGCCACGATGCTTCGCTAGGGACGGCTTGCACCTGTCACCCCTGGGCTTTCGGATATTGACAAAGGCTCTTGCTACCCCCATAGTGCCTTTTTTAGGCAAGGCTCAAAAGACAAACTCACCTCCATAGGTATCACAAGGGATAAGAAACTAAGAGTAATGCTACTCAACGCCAGAAGTCTAAACCTCAAGATGCATGCACTCGAAACTCTCCTTAGCATGGAGAACATCAGTATCTGTGCAGTAACAGAAACCGGGTTCAAGGCTCCCGAGAGCACCCCAGCACTACCAGGTTATACCTCATACCATGCTTTTCGGCCCCCAAAACTTGGACCAAACCACAAAAGGAGGGGGAGTATCAATATTCGTCAAAGATACCCACACCTCCAGGTTGGTGGCACAGCACGAAGCATCAGAGGCTATCCATGTGCAACTAACAGTAGGTAAAACTGCCTTCCAGTTTATAGCCTGCTACAGACCACCCTCCCAAACACAGGAACCCCACTCGGCCTTCCTGAGAACAGTGGAAAATATGAAGGTCTCTCCAAACACCATTATATTGGGTGACTTCAACTACCCAAACATAGACTGGGAGCATTACTCTAGCTCCAACACCCTAGCCCAAAGGTTCCTAGAATTTATAAACTCAAATGCTATGGAACAACTTGTTACCACTCCCACAAGAGGGGAAAACATACTGGACCTGATCATCACCAACATGGGGACTCTATGCTCCAGACCAGAAGTGTATCCCTCACTGGTAAGATCAGACCATAAACTAATCTCACTGGATATTCACATCCCGACCCCACCCCCTGCCCAGAAAACCACAGTGAAAAACATCTCTAAAGCAAATTTCACACTCCTCAAAACCGAGGTGGAATCCTTCAAAGCCCCCGGGTCTGTGGAAAATATGGCCCAGACCGCAGAATCCTTTATAAATGCATTTTATGAACACCTTCAGGAATGCATGGATCATGCAATCCCAAATAAAACCAAGACCCAATCCTCCAAAGGCAGACGTCCTGTCTGGTGGACCCCAGCCATAAACAAACTATCAATAGAAGGAGGAAGCTACTACATGATAGAGCAAAATCCCAAAAAAGGGAAGGCGTCTCTGATCAGTATTAGCAAAAAACTACAGGCACTCATAAAATCGTCTAAGGCCAGCTTCGAGAGAAAAATTGCACAGGACACTAAGGATAATTACAAGGCTTTCTTTAAGTTATGTTAGGAACCTCGGTGGGAATTCCCAGATATGCTCAGAATTAGTCCAAAATGACAAAAAATACACCGAACCCACAGACATTGCCAACATCCTAGCTGACAGGTTCAGCGCAAACTTCTCCCCTCCCACCAAAGGGCAAATATCTATCCCAGCAGAGTGCTGCCCCCCTGACATCTCAGATGCTCAGGTAAGAGCAGCCCTCTCCAAAGCAAAAAACACAGCATCAATGGGACCAGACGGTGTCCCGGGCAGTGTCCTACATGAACTCCAAGAAGAGCTAAACTCAAACCTAAAACTACTGTTCAATCTCAGCCTTACTACAGGATATGTACCCAAAGACTGGCGTACAGCAACAGTGGTCCCTCTCCACAAAGGTGGTGCCTCAATGGATCCTGGAAACTATCGCCCTATAAGCCTGCCTAGCCTGGTCTACAAAGCTATGGAAAGGATCATCATGGACCTCATAAATAAAGATATTGGGGACCTACAAACACTGGATCCTACCCAGTTCGGCTTTGTTATGGGCAGATCCTGCCTCTTAAAGCTGGTCGATTTCTTTGAAACAGTGACCAAGGCCATTGATGAGGGGAAGGTGGTCCACACAGCCTACCTGGACCTCGCAAAAGCCTTCGATACAATACCCCACTCAGGCATTATAGATAAGCTCACCAGCTTAAATATAAACCCCTATGTCACTAGATGGGTTGCAAACTGGCTCAAGGACAGAACCCACATGGTTAGAATTGCTGGAGCCATGTCAGACTCCAAACCAGTTACAAGTGGCGTCCCACAAGGCTCAGTTCTGGGACCTCTCTTGTTCGGTATATATTTCTCGGAGGTACAGGCCAACACGGAAGGACTGTGGCTGACCAAATTCGCAGATGACTGCAAACTGGGTGCCATAAGAGACTCTCCAGCTGACACAAGCATCCTCCAAAAGGGCGTCATAGAAACAGACAACTGGTGCCAGAGCCATGGCCTCAAGCTAAATGCCAAAAAGTGTATAGTCATCCCCTTTGGCAAAAACAAAGTGCCCACAAATTATCACATAGGTGGTAATTCATTAAGTACAGAAGAAGTAATTAGGGACCTGGGGACCCAAGTTGATAGCAATCTCTCATATGACAACCACATGGCCAAAGTGGTTAGAAAAACATTTTATATAGCCCACCTAATCATGAAGGGATTCACATCTAGATCAGGGGAGGTAATCGTGCCTCTTTACTCATCCCTCATCAGGCCCATAATTGAGTACAATGCCCCTTTTGGGATGTACCTTACCAGACACCTGCAGCAACTGGAAAGACCCCAAATGTACCTCGCCAAGAAGATCAAAGGGCTCAAACAGATGCCATATGCTGCCCGGTTAAAGAAACTCCAGCTCTACTCAGTGGCATACCGCCTGCTCAGAGGCGATCTGTGCCTGACGTATAAAGCCACGTCCAACCCGGAATTAATGGACATGCTACACCTCAGAAAATCCAAATCCCATCGAGCTATGCGCTCGAGAGACTTGAACCTTAGCACTGAAATAAATAGGACATGCTGGAGGGACAGATTCATAGCCCAGAGGCTCCCTTCACTCTGGAATAAAATCCCAGTCGAGGTTAGGCAGAGTCCCTCATTGATTCTCTTCAAGAGGAATCTTGATGAGTGGATGGGAGATCATAGGTTTACCCCAGTTATCACTTCTGTGTCACTGTTAGACAGAAGCACAGTATACTAACCTCGAAAAAGGGCATAGCAAAATTAATTTAAAATGGGTGGCGAAAGCCGAACACACTCTGGCTAGGCTTATAAATGCCCTAGGGCAGATAGCCTAGTATGAACCTATGAACCTATGAACATAAGTTACAGACTGTAGTAAGTCACATGGACAGCAAGTAATATAAACACATACGTTACAGACTATAGTACGTCAAAGGGACAGCAAGTAATATAAACATAGTAAGTTATAGAGTATAGTACATCACAGGGACAGCAAGTAATAGAAACACAGTAAGTTACAGAGTATAGTACATCACAGGGTCAGCACGTTATATAAACAAAGTAAGTTACAGACTATAGTACGTCACAACGACAGCAAGTAATATAAACACAGTAAGTTGCAAACTATAGTATGTCACTGGGACAGCAAGTAATATAAACATAGTAAGTTACAGACTATAGTATGTCGCAGGGACAGCAACTAATGTAAACACAGTAAGTTACAGACTATAGTATGTCACTGGGACAGCAAGTAATATAAACACAGTAAGTTACAGACTATAGTGCGTCACAGGGACAGCAAGTAATATAAACACAGTTAGTTACAGACTATAGTACGTCAAAGGGACAGCAAGTAATATAAACACATAAGTTACAGACTATAGTACGTCACAGGGACAGCACGTAATATAAACACATAGGTTCATAGGTTCATACTAGGCTATCTGCCCTAGGGCATTTATAAGCCTAGCCAGAAGGTGTTTGGCTTTCGCCACCCATTTTAAATTTATTTTGCTATGCCCTTTTTCGAGGTTAGTATACTGTGCCTCTCTCTAACAGTGACGCAGAAGTGATACCCGGGGTAAACCTACGATCTCCCATCCACTCATCAAGATTTCTCTTGAAGAGAGTCAATGAGGGACTCTGCCTAACCTGGACTGGGATTTTATTCCAGAGTGAAGGGAGCCTCTGGGTTATGAATCTGTCCCTCCAGCATGTCCTATTTATTTCAGTGCTGAGGTTCAAGTCTCGAGCTGTGAGCTCGATGGGATTTGGATTTTCTGAGGTGCAGCATGTCCATTAATTCGGGTTGGACATGGCTTTATACGCCAGGCACAGATCGCCTCTGAACAGGCGGTATGCCACTGAGTAGAGCTGGAGTTTCTTTAACCGGGCAGCATATGGCATCTGTTTGAGCCCTTTGATCCTCTTGGTGAGGTACTTTTGGGGTCTTTCCAGTTGCTGCAGGTGTCTGGTAAGGTACATCCCAAAAGGGCATTGTACTCAATTATGGGGCTGATGAGGGATGAGTAAAGAGGCACGATGACCTCCCCTGATCTAGATGTGAATCCCTTCATGATTAGGTGGGCTATATAAAATGTTTTTCTAACCACTTTGGCCACGTGGTTGTCAAATGAGAGATTGCTATCAACTTGGGTCCCCAGGTCCCTAATTACTTCTTCTGTACTTAATGGATTTCCACCTATGTGGTAATTTGTGGGCACTTTGTTTTGCCAAAGGGATGACTATACACTTTTGGCATTTAGCTTGAGGCCATGGCACTGGCACCAGTTGTCTGTTTCTATGAGGCCCTTTTGGAGGATGCTTGTGTCGGCTGGAGAGTCGATTATGGCACCCAGTTTGCAGTCATCTGCGAACTTGGTCAGTCACAGTCCTTCCGTGTTGGCCTGTACCTCCGAGAAATATATACCGAACAAGAGAGGTCCCAGGACTGAGCCTTGTGGGACACCACTTGTAACTGGTTTGGAGTCTGACATGGCTCCAGCAATTCTAACCATGTGGGTTCTGTTGTTGAGCCAGTTTGCAATCCATCTAGTGACATAGGGGTTTATATTTAAGCTGGTGAGCTTATCTATAATGCCCGAGTGGGGTATTGTATCAAGGCTTTGCGAGGTCCAGGTAGGCTGTGTGGATCACCTTCCCTCGCCAATGGCCTTGGTGACTGTTTCAAAGAAATCAACCAGGTTTAAGAGGCAGGATCTGCCCTTAACAAAGCCGAACTGGGTAGGATCCAGTGTTTGTAGGTCCCCAATATCTTTATTTATGAGGTCCATGATGATCCTTTCCATAGCTTTGCAGACCAAGCTAGTCAGGCTTATGGGGCGATAGTTTCCAGGATCCGTTGAGGCACCACCTTTATGGAGAGGGACCACTGTTGCTGTACGCCACTCTTTGGGCACATATCCTGTAGTAAGGCTGAGATTGAACAGTAGTTTTATGTTTGGGTTTAGCTCTTCTTTGAGCTCATGTATGACGCAGCCCGGGACACCATCTGGTCCCATTGATGCTGTGTTTTTTGCTTTGGAGAGGGCGGCTCTTACCTGAGCATCTGAGATGTCAGGGGCAGCACTCTGCTGGGATAGATATTTGCCCTTTGGTGGGAGAAGTTTGCGCTGAACCTGTCAGCTAGGATGTTGGCAATGCCTGTGGGTTCGGTGTATTTTTTGTCATTTTGGACTAATTCTGAGCATATCTGGGAATTACCACCCAGGTTCCTAACATAACTAAAGAAAGCCTTGTGATTATCCTTAGTGTCCTGTGCAATTTTTCTCTCGAAGCTGGCCTTAGACAATTTTATGTGTGCCCGTAGTTTTTTGCTAATACTGATCAGTGATGCCTTCCCTTTTTGGGATTTTGCTTTATCATTTAGTAGCTTTCTCCTTCTATTGTCTAGTTTGGTTATGGCTGGGGTCCACCAGACAGGCCGTCTGCCTTTGGAGGATTGGGTCTTGGTTTTATTTGGGATCGCATGATCCATGCATTCCTGAAGGTGTTCATAGAATGCGTTTATAAAGGATTCTGCGGTCTGGGCTGTATTTTCCACAGGCCCGGGGGCTTTGAAGGATTCCACCTCAGTTTTGAGGAGTGTAAAATTTGCTTTAGAGAAGTTTTTCACTGTGGTTTTCTGGGCAGGGGGTGGGGTCGGGATGTGAATATCCAGTGAGATTAGTTTATGGTCTGATCTTACCAGTGAGGGATACCCTTCTGGTCTGGAGCATAGAGTCCCCATGTTGGTGATGATCAGGTCCAGTATGTTTTCCCTCTTGTGGGAGTGGTAACAAGTTGTTCCATAGCATTTGAGTTTATAAATTCTAGGAACCTTTGGGCTAGGGTGTTGGAGCTAGAGTAATGCTCCCAGTCTATGTTTGGATAGTTGAAGTCGCCCAATATAATGGTGTTTGGAGAGACCTTCATATTTTCCAGTGTTCTCAGGAAGGCCGAGTGGGGTTCCTGGGTTTGGGAGGGTGGTCTGTAGCAGGCTATAAACTGGAAGGCAGTTTTACCCACTGTTAGTTGCACATGGATAGTCTTTGATGCTTCGTGCTTTGCCACCAACCTGGAGGTGTGGGTATCTTTGATGAATATCGATACTCCCTCCTTTGTGGTTCGGTCCAAGTTTTGGGGCGAAAAGCATGGTATGAGGTATAACCTGGTAGTGCTGGGGTGCTCTCAGGAGCCCTGAACCAGGTTTCTGTTACTGCACAGATATCGATGTTCTCCGTGCTAAGGAGAGTTTCGAAAAGTGCATCTTGAGGTTTAGACTTCTGGCGTTGAGTAGCATTACTCTTAGTTTCTTATCCCTTGTGATACCTATGGAAGTGGGTTTGTCTTTTGAGCCTTGCCTCAAAAAGGCACTATGGGGTAGCAAGAGCCTTTGCCAATATCCGAAAGTCCAGGTGTGACAGGGGCAAGCCGTCCCTAGCGAAGCATCGTGGCTTGTCGAGCATATCATCCCAAGCTGACAGGCATTGGATCCCCTTTGAATGACACCAGTACTTAAGCCAATTGTTGAAATTGATCATCTTGTCTTCATATTGTGGCATCATTCTTGGTGAGGGTAAGATGCTACTCAAGGTCAGGGTCATACTGGCCTGGGCTACATGCTCAGAGACCTCCTTTATGTCTCTTTTCATGTAGTCCAGGGAGGTACGTCTCAGGTCATTCACACCAGCATGGACAATGACTGAGTCATATTTGTACTTGCCTTGGAGTGACCTGAGTGCTTGTGTTATGTGGCGGATCCTAGCGCCCGACAGGCTGCTCACCGTGACCCTCTCCTTGTTCAGCCTGGTGAGCGGACGCCAGTGTGCCTGACGATAGAGTCACCTATTACAAGTGTATCAGGTGTGTTGTTTAGTCTTAAGGGCTGTGACTGTTTGGCACACTGGCTTTGTGAGATATGTGTTGCACGTTTTGTTTTGGGGTAGCGGCTGCTTGGGTGTCTGCTTTGGAGGTCTCTGCTGCTTCGGCAGATCTTTATTTAGAGCCTCAGTATGTTTTTGTGTGATTATGTGTTTGGTTTGCTGTCGTGGTAGGTCTATGTGAGACTGGAATTGTAGTGAGTATGGTTTCCTTCTCCTCCTGACTGGTTATGCCAGTACTGAGTTGAGAGAGCTTAGCCTCCAGTTTGGCTATATGGTTGCATCTCTCACATGTGTTGGAATTTGTTGGGAGGAGGAGAGGGTTGTCTGTGTACATGAGGCAGTTGTAACATTGCCTCAAGATTCCCAGATTCACCAGCTGGACCGAGAGGAGATTGACAACTGACCTTTGGACATGCTAGAATAATATTGGGAATTCCTTAATAATTGAAAACCAGGGCCAGTGGGGAGTGAGGGTGTAGTGCTTTTAATTTTTAGTGCTGACTTATATAATTGCTTTAGTGAGCAAGTGCCAGGTAACTTAAGTGCAATGTGTTACAGGTAACTTAAATGCAAAACGACAAACAGTAACTTTCTTTCAAGTGAAACAAGGAAATAAGTACAGTAAGCAATGCAGATATCACTAGTGAGCCACAGAAGCTGAGAAGCCGCGTATTAGGTGGAATTAGCGTTCCAGGGAAATAACAAGCAAACAAACAACAAGCATATAAACAAAGCTATATTCAGCAGGCCTGGATCTAGTCTATGCTACAGCAAACAAGGTGTACCAATTTCAGTAAGATACAGTTCAAATATTCAGGCACTATAAACCTTTAACCAGAAATTCCCAGCTCAGAAGGGCAGAGTCCAGCCTCTTCTCCCACAAGAGTGCAGACCACAAACCTTCTTAATGTAAAATAACTGGCCTGAAGCCCAAGTGCCTAAACCAGAACTAATACACTTTAAGAATAACAGACACTGGGCTCTCAATCAGCAGTTCCCAACTTAGAAGGATGAAAGCTACCTGTCCTGCCACCACAGTGCATGCCACAAACCTTCCTAATGTAAAACAACTGGTCTGAAGCCCAAGTGCTTAATCCAAAAGACTTAGAATGACAGCTAAACTTTAATCAAGTTACTACCAAGCAGTAATAAATACAATTGAATACTTTAGAGAATGCCTGGATTAGTGCTCAAGTTACACAAACAAAGCTAGATCCAGCAGGCCCGAATCCAGTCTATGCCACAGCAAACAAGGCGCACCAACTTCAGTAAGAAGCAGTTCAGATATGCATGCACTATAAGCCTTCAATCAGAAATTCCCAGCTCAGAAGGGCAGAGTCCAGCCTCTCCTCCCACAAGAGTGCAGACCACAAACCCTCTTAATGTAAAATAACTGGCCTGAAAGCCTAAATGCTTAAACCAGAATTAATACACTTTTAGAATAACAGACACTGAGCCCTCAATCAGCAGTTCCCAACCTAGAAGGATGTAAGCTACCTGTTCTGCCACTACAGTGCAGACCACAAACCCTCTCAGTGCAAAACAACTGGTCCGAAGCGCAAGTGTTTAAACCAGAAGGCTTAGAATGAGTTACACCAAGCAGTAATAAATACAATTGAGTACTTTTAAGATGATGCAAAAGTAAAAAAAAGTAGGTAGAAACACAAGTACAGTAAAAGCAGATTAAATTTTTTTTTTTTTTTTTTTTTCTGTTTCCCAGATGCTCTCTTTGTACACAGTAGGAGTGCCTGACATCAGAATATGATCTCACTGCACTCAGTGTAGTGAGCAAATGAGATAGGCCCAGAAGGAGTATCCAAACACAAATTTACAAGAGGGGCGGGCAGCTGCAAGGCCACTAAGATTAACACCAAAACAAAAACAGGGAGGGTGGGTGGGACAAACTGAAGAGCAGAGTGAAAACTTCCATTTCAGCTAAATATTCCTTCCACACAGTTAAAATCAATTTAAATACTGTATTTTTTTGAAAAAAAAAAGCAGATAAAGGTACTTAAATTCTCTTATACGTCCAGTTGAATACAGCGAGACTATAGTTCGTCACAGGGATAGCAAGTAATATAAACATAGTAAGTTACAGACTATAGTACGTCAAAGGGGCAGCAAGTAATATAAACACATTAGTTACAGACTATAGTACGTCACAACGACAGCAAGGAAAATAAACACATAAGTTACAGACTATAGTACATCACAGGGACAGCAAGTAATATAAACACAGTAAGTTACAGAGTATAGTACGTCACAGGGACTGCAAGTAATATAAACACAGTAAGTTACAGACTATAGTACATCACAGGGACAGCAAGTAATTTAAACACAGTGAGTTACAGACTATAGTATGTCACAGGGATGAGGATAGAATATAATAAGGTGAGAAGTGGTTTATAAGTAGGTGATATGGGCTTACAAACAACTTCATTCCTGGGAAGGTAATGTGATCACATCGGTGCTGAAAAGATATGTGCTATGATCAACTGCTTTTAACATCTTTTGTTAGTGGTAATGTAACACCAGTAATGGTTTAGAATGAAACATGCACATTCATTGCAGGTGACACACAGATTCACAACTAAATCTGCATGTTGAGCATTTATATTTTTCATATTATCCCACAAACTTGTGACAGACCATCTCATAATCAAGACTACAACCTATATACAAATTAATATACATACTTATTTTGATAATACCATATAGCATAATATCATTATCAAATAATAAAAAAGTCTGTAGGCACATTTTAAAAACACATAGCCAAAGCCACTAAAATACTTCTGGACTGGTTAAAGCAAGCAAGCGCTGTACTCTGTTTGAACTGGTTGAAAAAGAAAAAGAAAAAAAAAAAAGAAGTTAAGTCAAGCTTGCCTGCTAATGTTTTGGCAGTTTGCCATTTTTCCTGTGCTGTGAATGAAATGGAAATATTGGATACAAGTGCAGCTTGACAGAGGACATCTGGATAGGGAAGCATTTGCAAGGGTAACATCAGAGCTTGAGGGTATTAAAATCAGATCATGGCACATATATGAGGCTATGATTGCTACAATATTATATAACTATATCTTACAAATGCTTGTGATTAGTGTTTCTGAGTAGATTTCAAATGTCTTACTTTAGTTTTCACAGCTAGTTTGCACAAACTCAGTTAAGTTTGCAGTTTAGTAGCTTGAAATGAGTTTTCCTCACACTTTTCTAGCACACACTTCAGACGTATTGCCTGAAGCAAGATTCTGCTGTGTATGCTTAATAAGGTGCAGGTGAATATTCAGTCTACTTTGTCAAGTATCGTAAACATATCAGTAAGTATTTGTTTGCTATTATGTAACTATGGACATGAAACTTTTATCCAAAAGAGCATTATTAATCAAGGGTAGCCTTCTGACAAGGAGAACAAAGAACGTGTTTTCATTTATTCCAACAGCACTACTAGTTTCCTAGGTTTATTGCTTGTGTAGTCAAAGCTGTGAAAATTTAGCCTCATAATTGTTCAGGCTTGAGACCTACTCCTCCAGCTCTCTTAATAATGTCCTGCAATTCTTATTACGATATATGGTCATAAATCCACCTATTTTGCTGGCAGGCAACACAGACCTAATGTTTTCAAAAAGCTAGTCACATCGGTCATGCACAGCCCTGAACAAAATAAGGAAAAATGCCTCAAGTAGTATAGTAAGCCATTTATATTTATGAATAAATACTGTGTGAAGAATGACTCCCAGTATGATTCATGGATTGTTTCTGTTAATGTTCCTATTGATTCAGTGCTTGGACTACTTATGTTTACTTTTTCATCAAGCAGCACACACATTTAATAATTTTTATCCTTTGTTGAATGGGTTGCCCCCATTAAGCTAGTAGTTTGCTAAGGAACTTGGCTGCTCTTTTTGATGAGTCCGTGGGATCTTTCACATCTACCTGAGCTGCCGTCAACTCGTGTAAATGACACCTCAGTATAATGTCTCAACTCAAGGATGATACACTCAGGAGAGCAGCATCCCCTTATTTTGCACTGCAGTATCAACAATCAATCTACCTGGCAAAGGAATAGAACTTACAACCTTTTGCACCAAAGGCAAGTGTGCTACCTGTTGCACCACTGACAGTGACGTATCACAGTAAGGTCTAAGTCCTACATTATATAGATGACATTAAGCTTCTGAATTATACATATGGCTTTACCCCCACTTGTCTCATCACAGAAATAAACTTTCATTCTCTTCTGAATCCATGCATACCTCTTAGTAAGCCCATTCTACAATATGTGTACTTTATGTTAATATGCATGTGCTTTTTATTGAACCTAATATGTTGTCATTGCACTCAGCCTTTTCTAAATGCTTTACAGTTCCATATACTTTCTAAAACCCTACATTTAGTCAGCTGCACTAATTGTTTTATTATTTATTCATCATTTGATAACTTGTCAAGTGGGTGGATTACTATGATAAGCCTTCTTAACCATGACTCCGGTCACAGGCATGTAACTTATCAACAAGCACTTTTATTTATGTTTTATTAATTTATTTTTTGCAGACATAGACCAGAGGACCTAGTGAAAATGCACAGAGACACAGAAATAGGAAGTAACCAGAGGTAGTCTGGAATGAAACAAGACCCTAGAGGTGGGGGAAAAATCTTACCACTGAGCTGTCTAAACTACTAGTGTGGCCTTGTATCCTGAGATCTCTTCTACAAAAGGGGCTCAAGTCCGTATGGGAATTATAAAGTCCATAAAATGAAATAAATAAAATCACAGTTTCTTCTGCAGGTGATTTTGTGTTGGATCTGCCATATCACTTTTCAAATGCTCTGTGCTATGGTCAGCATCATTACAGATTATGGGTTTAAAGTAGCTGCTAAAGCAGAAAAAAAGTTTTAGGTTATGGGCTATGCCACTGCTCAAATGGAAAATGTTTTGCAGTTTTACTTGAATTTCTTGAACTTAAAACAATTAGTAAGTAACAGCGTCCTCACAGATTAGTATAGCATTATCAGGCATAAGGTTCAGGGGTCCACTGAAGATCCTAACCCTATTTCTCAGTCTTACCCCAGGACACTGTCTGGTTAAGTGACATGTTTATCACTATCTGCTTAAGTGACCTGCTTAGACTCATAGTAAGCAAATGAAGGTTGAAGGTATCAAACCATGGACTACAGAAAGCAGCTTGCTAAAGGCTTATAGTTTTAATCTACTACACTAACTTCCAGACATTTTATCCTTTCAGGTTTTTGTTGTTTTTAGTCAGAGTATTTTTTTATTAAGAACCCTATTCTCTCCCCATACACTACATGATATAGCTCTTAGTGTCATCACCTGTAGGATGAGGACCTTCCCTCCAGGCATATCATTCAACTAAATAAATGGCACTGATGGAGGGGGTTGATTCCAATTACTTAGTACTGCAAAGCTGCCAAAACAATCATCATCACTGCACACACATAGTTTTCTATTCTTATGAGGTCATACAGGTTTGTATTCAATTCAGTTCAATTCAACTTTATTGTCATATCTAATAGAGGCAATGTCACACAGTACAATTACATTTTTATTTTAGAAATCCTCCAGCAACATACATAAAACCAACAGAATTACAGATAAAGATATAAGAAAGTATGATATAAAGAAAGCATGAATAAGAAAAATATAAAGAGCAATATAAATAAATTATTCTATACAAATAAAACATTTCATCCCTCTAATACAACCAACCTACAATAATGGGAGAGGGACAGTGGATAAGTTGTATTTATAAGCCTAATGGCATAAGGGAGAAAACTATCTTTCCGCCTTGTTGTTCTAGCTGTTATACTCTTCTATAGCATCTCCCTGATGGTAACAACATAAACAATTTATTTTATGGATCAGTAATATCCCTAATAATATTATAAACCCATCTAAGAACACTTTTGTTATAGAACCAAGACACAAATCCAGAAGCAAAAGCAGGAAAAATAGGTTTAATAAATCGTGAAAACAACAAACAGGATTAAGGCCTTTCTTCTAACAACATGCACAGACTTCTTCACTACATCTACAAATAACTCTTTAAATCTCCCACCCACAAAGTCACATGAGCATTCCCCTCCAATTAAATTTAAAGTCCAATAAAAGTTGCAATTAAAAATGGAAATGTGAATTAAAAAGTAAAAAATTGAAATGAAATTAAAATAACTGTTAAACACAATAGAACTTAAGCTTCAAAACACTCCCAATAGATATGTGAAAGTTCAAATGAGGTAAAACAGTAGCATTTAACTTGAGCTGCCAGTGTAGTTCTTGTTTTCCTAAAAAATCTTCCCACGGTCCACCCCTAGGTTTCCTTACAACTTGTTCCAACCCAAAAATAAAAATGGTGCTCAGGACACTTTGCAATGTGCTTGAACAAAGCATTTTGGCATTTTGTTTCCTGATATCCAAAAGGTGCTCACAAATATGTTCTTTTAACTTCTTTTGGGTTTTCCTCACATAAACCCATTATATTTTTGACATTTAGCCAGGTAAACTATACCTTTGGTGTTACAATTACAATGAAAACCCAGTTTAATGACAAAATGTTTTATTCTCACAAGATCAGCCACCAAAATAAACTTACACTGGGGGCAGAACCCACATTTAACTGTATCGTGTTTTTTGTTGCTGACAAGTCCATTAATGTGACTCTCCACTTCCAACATATTCTTAAAGGATCTACCCTTCCAGTACACTACGAAGGGTTTTGTCCACACTTTGTCAACCACTCCATTAAAAAAAGAAAATATATATACTAGTGCAACCCTAGAAATGACATTGCTAATTAAGACTGAAGGATATCCACGTGCCACGAACATACCCACTAATCTGAGACACTCATCTTCAAACAAACTATCCTCCAACATCATTCTAGCAAATCTAATTAATTGCCTTTTAATGAAGTCTCTTTTTTTGATGGTGCGGGTAATTGCTAGACTAGTGCAAAGAACTATTGGAATAGGTGGGTTTTCCTGAACATTTTTTAATTTTAATTTATTTTAATTTCATTTCTTTTTTTTTTACTTTTTAATTCACATTTCCATTTTTAATTGCAACATTTACTGAATTTTGGATTTAATCAGAGGGGAATGCTCATATGACTCTGTGGGCGGGAGATTTAAAGAGTTCTTTGCAGCTGTAGTACTGATTCTGAAGAAGTCTGCATATGTTGTCAGATGAAAGCGCTTAATTCTGCTTGTTGTTTTCATGATATATTAAACCTATTTTTCCTGCACACCTGGCAAACTTGCCTTCAATGGGCCTGGTATTCATTGCTTTTGTTATAGATTTCCTCCAGCACAGGAAGTGCTGTTCCAATAATATTTTGTGCTGAATTAATCACATATTGTAAAGCCGTATGGTCCCGTGCAGTACTATTCCCAAACCAGACTCTGATAGAGTGGGAGAGGATTCTATCAATCATGCATCTGTAGAAGTTGCTGAGAATGGTGTTGGGCATGCCAAACTTCCTCAGTCTTCTCAGAAAATACAGATGCAGTCATACTCTCCCTGCCAGGTTTGTAATATTATTAGTCCAAGTGAGATCCTCAGAGATATAAATCTCAAGAAATTCAAATGTGGCCACTCTCTCCACCTCAGCCTCACCAATGTGAAATGGTAAGTGCTGTCCTCTCTTCTTCTGTGTATCAATAATCATCTCCTTTATTTTACTGATGTTAAGAGAGAGAGATCACTATCCTGACACCACTTCACAAGACCAGCCACTTCCTTCCTATATCCTGACTCATTGCCCTGAGGAATCAATCCAATGACGGTGGTATCATCTGCAAATTTAATAATGCCGGTATTAAGTTGAAAGGCAACACAGTCATAACTAAAGAGCATATACAGCATGGGACTCAGAACACAGCATTGTGGAATTACTGTGCTTATAATTAGAAATGTTATTCCCCAGCCTAACTGACTGTGGTCTGCCTGTTAAGAAATCGAGGACCCAATTGCAGAGAATAGATGGCACACCTAAGGTAGACAGCTTATCAATAAGCTTAACTGATATCACAGTATTAAAGGCTGAACTATAATCAATAAACAGCAATTGAGCACAACAGTCCTTATTCTCCAAGTGTGTAAGGTCTCTATGCAATGTTGTACTGACTGCATCCTCTGTTGACCTGTTTGATCTATATGCACACTGTAAGGGGTCCATGGTATCAGGTATAAATGTCTGAATGTGGCTCATAATAATTATCTCAAAGCATTTCATCACTATAGGAGTCACTGCAATGGGCCGAGAGTCATTCAGACAATTAACCCTGGCCTTTCAGCAGCGGAATAATAGTAGTTGTTTTATAACAGGTAGGGATTGTAGCTTGTATAAGAGACAGATTAAATATAGCAGCCAAAACATCAGCAAGCATTAAAGAGCAAGTTTTGAGTACCCATCCAGAGATTTCATCTGGACCAGCTGTCTTCTGGGGATTTATCTTCCTCAAAGACTTTTGCACCTCTGTGGATGATATTATAAACAGTGGTAATGAACCCTCACTCACCCTCTCCCTGCCCATTAACGCAATATTATGAGACTCGAAGCAGGCATAGAATTCATTAAAATCATCCAATGAAAAATGGCTGTCAGTACTCATCCCTTTACTTCTATCTCTATAGCCTGTGATGTATTCCAATCCTTGCCACGTATGCTGAGTATCAGCGGTAACATTGTATCTCTCCAGTTTACATCTACATTTCCTCTTGGCTTCTCTAATAGCTTTATGTAGGTCATATCTGGATTTCTTATAACCACTGGCATTGCCTGAGGCACATGCTTTAGAATGGGCATGAAAAGCCGAGTGAATCTCTGAGTTAATCCAGGGTTTATTATTTGGGTATGACCAAATGTGTTTATATGGCACAATGAAGTCAACACATGTGCTTATGTAGCTGGAAACTACTGAACTATGTTCCTCAAGATCAACAATACCATCCTCTTTCATAGCAGCTGTCATAAAAACATCCCACCGAGTACACTGAAAACAATCCTGAAGATCCTGCTCAGCTTCCTGTGTCCACACTTCAACAGTTTTTCTAACAGTGGGGGCTTGTTTAAGAAGCTGTCTGTATGCTGGATAAAGAAATACAGAAATTCCTCTTCCTGCGGACAGGGTGTATTATTATGTAGTAATACTATAAGGTGTCAGATATTTACTTATCACCCGAATTACAATAGTGTCAACTGCTGCTGTGTTTCTGGTCTCTATATTGTTATTCTTAGCTTGTTGCAGAAGTCAGAGAAATATCATTTATGGTCTGACCCCACCAAGAGAAGAAATATCCATGGTCTGAACTTACCAAGAGAAATAATCCTTTGTCATAAAGTAGTAGGTCTCCTGCTCACGTAGACTTCAAAGTCAAACCATAAGCTGCTCAGCCTGACTGTGCATCCATCTCATGGTGGAACCCTCCACATTTTCAGTGCTTTACCACTGCTTGTTGGTCTGGTGTGATCGGCAGTTTGAATCCCATATCTATTATTCAGTTGTACCAGCTGTTATCACAGACCCTTTACCTAACCCAGGGTATCCACTCAAATATGGTAGAAAAGAAATGTTCTACTTCATTATAGTGCCTGACAAGTATAATAATGGGTATGTGAATAGTGGAAAGGGATCTGTGCAGCAAAAGTTATATATTGAAAATGACTTTATATTATCTAGACTCACAGTGTTGTTAGTAATGGTGATGATATTGTAGACATTTATTGTTCGTCAATCTGACCACCAGGAATTGACTTTGGTAAGTGATGTAATTCTGTATAGTTTGTAAACACCAGTGCATAATGATTGTACACTCATTATTTTATTTTATTTCCATTGTTAATAAATACTTAAGTCTCACTGATGTGTTGCTCACCTGGGAGGGTGTGCAGTACGTTTCTGAGCTGATGGTCCTTTGGCTGCGTCTGGATATGATACGCTTCCTTCTCTTCTGCAGCACAACATAGATGCGTATATAAACCAGGACGGTCACTACAAATGGAAGGTAGAAGGACACGATGGAAGAGTAGATAACGAATTCAGGGTTGGAGATTGAACAGATGCTTGGATTATCTAGAGAAAGACAAATGGAACAAAGGGTATGTTGGAAAATGTGCTATTTTCTTTCGAATCGACATGATTTTTGCCATATTTCAAAAATGCCCCTATGTCAGTCAAAAAATCATTCATGCACTTTATTAGAACATACACTTTGCAGATATGAAATGTTTATGCTGCTGTAACAGGCATTTGTGTTGAAAAATGTGGAAAAAATGTAAGTGCTGCTCTCACTCTATGACAGAAATTCACATTTCTGAATAGATAAGAATGAGACGGTATACCTTCATATGTGCGAAGGCACATTTCTGAATGTGCATATCCGCGAACTGTTTAGCCGAATTCCATTACACTGACTTCCCTAAACATCATAAAAATATTGACATTCGACATTCCCAATCGCTCCACCAACAAAAACATGTGCTACCATGGGTCAAAAAGGGGGTGAGGTTTTGTAATTCTGCACTTTGATTTTCGCAGTTTTTGAATTTCATGGTTTGCAGTTCGCAGCAGCAGCAGCGTGGAAGATGTGGCTGTCGCACTTATGGAGGTATACAGAATTAGACACATTCAAACAATTCTTGGAACATTTGAAGCAAGTATTAAATAATGCTGTTATATAACCCATAACCATTCCTCCTGGTCATACCACTGATGCTGGTAATAACTGCTGAACTCTAAGGTGTAACACCAAAAAACTTAATTGTTTTGTTTACATTTAAATGTTTGACTCTGTCACAACTTTTTGCCTGTTTACAGCCTACTATCGATACTGCTAATAAAAAAAAAAAAAAAATCAGAAAAACTAAAACACTAGGAGCGAGCACTGGGAGGCAGCAGCATTAACACCTGTGCCACTGCATATCCCCCAGTGTCTACTGGGAGAACCAGGAACATTCTATTTTGATTTAATAAAATGCCTTTACTGAACGTGTTTAAAAGATGATAGGGCCCCAGTCCAGTACAGCATGCAAAGCACTTACAAGAATCACACTGAAAATGACTTAACTCTGTCTTACATAATTTTATATATAAACCAGGTAAACCAAAAAGCACTAAACAAATGACAAACCAGGTAAACCAAACGAATGAGCTGTAGAAAGCACAAGTCCAAGGCTGACAATAAAAAATGTAAATTTAATGAAGTAAGCACATGCTTTCGGAGAACTCAATGGCGCTCCTTCCTCTGACAAAAAAGTTTTACATCTCTGAATAACAACCACATTTTTATACAATCAATTATGCTAATTAAGTGTGTTCAAACTAACAAATCACATAGACCCATAAGGGGGTGTGTTCCTATTACTTGCACCAGCAAACAAAGTACTTTCATCCTAAAAGGTGCAAGTATAATAAACTAAAATCCTACTGCACCATAATTAAAAACCAACACAAAAAAGATTATTATAATCTTAAATAATCGCCGATCCAATTAACTTCTCATTAAACATATAAGCTTAAAACCATAAAAACGATAAAAACAATGAAAACATATGTTCAACCTACCCATATTATCATTTTAAAGACAAATTCTTTAAGATACAACTGATAGACACATGGTCATTCAGACCTGGGTACACATAGGCGGCTGTGCGAATCTGCCAGAAAAGTTCACAGATTTCCAAAAGATTTTGCCAAGGACCACCTCTAAAGTCACAATCAACTTTATTCACAACTGTAAACTTGAAAAAATGATCAGGGCAATAACCAATATGTCTAGCAAGGGCGTTGTTATGATCGCCTCTAGCTATGGCATATATGTGCTTATAGATGCGCTGCTTGATTTTCCTTTCAGTTTTACCGATATAAAATTTGTTGCATCTTTGACAGCTAGCTGCATAAACAACGCCCCTGGTCTCACAATTAAATTTGCCATTAATTTTATAGACCTGGTCTCTCAGCCTAATCTTAGCATCTATGCACACATGTTTACACTGCTTGCATGACCCACACTTTGTCATGCCTACCTTGTGAACTCTCATCATTTTTGGTGAGATCACATTCTTCAGGTCTGAAGAAGCCCTCTTGGGTGAAAGCGCTAGCCACTTTATTCTAAGAATAAATCGATTTTATTATCTACATTCCGTTTTGCCGTTCTCTTGGATTTGCTGCATTGAAGCTTGTTATTTTGCTTATGTGGACTGCCTTATGCAGCTTTGGTTTGCTCCTGTGCTTTTTGTTATTTTATCATATTTTTTGCTTCAGTTTCAGGAGCATTTGTTCCCTGGTAACATTCATTCTTGTTTTAATATGGTTATTAGTGTTTACAATGGAATGCAACCTTATATGATAACAAGTATTCTCTTGTCATGAATGAAATTCTCGCTCCAACATTATGAAAAAAAAAGTAATCTTTCAAGTACTGTTAATATTTTGATACTAAACATTTTGGATTCAGAATAAATTTGTCATAAAATCACGCAATACCAGAATAAGAAACATGTGTTACCCTTTGGTGCACCTTATCTGTGTTCACTGTTAGCTGAAAGGGAAAAACCATGATTCAGGTTCAAACCACTATTAGATTGAACAACTGAACTGAACTAGCTTACTCTCTATTATCTTTCTTTCCAAATGTGTATGAAAATGTCATTCAAGGACCATAACTGACATATCTAAAATAGCATGATTAAGACTCAAAAAAAGTTTTGCCACTTGGCTTGCCCCTGAATTTTGCATGTAACTGGGCATCTATGGTCATTCATTTTAATTCTGCATATCTGGCCTGTCTCTCCTATATAAAGTGTCTACATTTCTTGCATTTGATTAGATACACCACATTCATAGATGTGTATGGAAAGGAACCGTTTGTGAATTTGTTATGTTGAAAGCTATTAAAATTATCTGACACATTTTGTATCTTGGATGGTTGAAAGTTTCCTGCCATTTTATATGTTCTGTTCTGGTCTGTGTGTGTGTGTGTCTCACAAGAATTTTTTTTATATTCTCTTTGCTCTATCCATTATAAATGATTATTTAAAATATGTGGCAATCACATCTTTTAACAACACAATCATCCAAACTGTAACTCAGATTAAACTGTTAAGAGCTATTACTGACCATAGTTTAAAATTGGATCAGCATATCAAGCATGCTGTTAGCAAGACCCACCAAAAGCTTGGTTTGCTATAAAAAGCTAAGCCATATCTTAACAACTTATGCCTTTGTAGCCACAACTCAGTTGTTTCTACTACCAGCTCTCCTTTATGTTCCTGCTACTCTATTTAATAATCAGGTTACCCAGACCAACAAACTTCAGCAAAGTCATAATAAAATAGTTGAGTTTCATGTAAACTTACAAAACAGAATACACTATTGTATTATGCTGAAACACTGAGGCTGGTTAGAATTTTAACATGTTGTTACTCTCTCAGTTTAAAATGGTGCCCAGACAGAATTCTTAACAACCCAGACAGATGTCCATCCATCAGTAATGTAATCCAAACATACAAACCATCTAGACAACTGAGATCTTAAATTCTGAATTTGCTAGCTGTAATAAAATCAGACAACCACTACGGAAATTCAGGGTGGCATTTCCAAAAATGTTACCTCACGCCACTCCAAGTCTTCAGAGTAGTTAAAGGAACAGTGTAAGTTTTTTTTGTGTTAATAAAGAGACAGAGTAACAGAGTTTGTCAGTAGTGTACATGCACATTCTAACATTAACTCTGTAGATTTACAGATCATGCACTAATGTAGTGCATGATGACTTTGTTTACATTATGGTTATATGCAGACACACACACACACACACACACACACACACACACACACACACCATGTATATGTTTGTATATGTGTTATGTGCATGACTGTGTTTCAGAGCTAGTAGGAGAAAAGAGGGATGATGAAGCTGTGCCTTGCCATTCCTATACAGAGGAGGCATGGGGATGACATGCTGGCGTGAGGCAGATGTTAATCAGGAAGCCTCAGTGAAGCCTAAAGCCATGACCAATGTTCATGGTAGGTGACTATGTTGGTTGTGAGGGAGTGTCCCAATTTTAGGAGGGAGTGTGGACAGATGTAAAAGATGTTCTGGTCTAACAGTTGCAATGCTTTATTTTCTAGAATAATACTGGCACAGGGTGGTTGAGCCTACTGGTATTTTGTCAAGCCATCTTCTGTAAGTAGGAACGTTAACTCCCAATCTCACTCTTCTCCTATAGCTTGAGTCCATAGCAACTTGTGAGTCTGGTCAGGGGAGGGTTAAATACTCGTGGATGATGTTGTATAGCTGTGGGATCATAGACAGGAGGGCTCCGAAGAACCACACTTCCTCAGAAGTTATTACATCCCACAGAACCAACACAGATTTACAAAACAGAAAAAGAACTTGCAAATGAACATGAGTATGATAATCGAAATATTATGAGAGCCCGAGATAAGCAGAATTACATTATATGTATGTCTTGAAAATTGCAGACAGTTAGAATATGGTGCCTGGATATATTCAAAGCTGGGGTCTATTAGCATGTGGCATTCTGAGTGGTATGATCACATGTATGTACAGTACTGAGAAGTGCAAAGCAATGTGTAACACAAAGATGATCTCAGTTCGCACATATTACTATATGACCATATGTATGTCCAGAATTGAGAAGTGTAAAGCAATGTGTAACACAGAGATGATCTCAGTTCACACATATTAGTAATGCAATTACTGTGCACACAGGTTAACTGTAATCATATGATAACATACTAATTATAAGCAGTACTAGTAGCTGTACTATTCAGCATATCATACTATTAAGTTGCAAAAGGCTTATGCAAAATAAAGAAAAGACTTTTCGCATCAGTTTCTAACTGCTGCACATAAGTGCAGCTTATGTCTCTGTGCCATGCATTGCTTATACTTAAGGGCAAGCAGCGTATATACCCACTGCACTCAAGGATGACAGCTATAACTATGACCCAAAGTCACAATAAATGACCACTCATATGAACTTAAAGGCACTAGTAATGAGTCAGCAATACAGTTTCTAAAACTGGCTGTGCCACAGAGAATTACAAAGTATATGAGAGAAACTGAAATAAAATCTGTATCAAGCAAATTAATGTAACTGTTAAAGAGGTAAAGGCTAGCATGATTTGGTCATGTTGGCACCAAATAGATTGCTGATTCCTGAATAATTGTTGAATGAAATATTCACTGCACTCAGCTATAGCTCAATATTTTTGTACACTATCACAATATCCTTGAATTTTAAGTCATAGTTCTATCTGATCATGCACCTTTTGGAATGTCAGGGCTGGACGAATATGTCCATTAACTCAAGACTGACACTGGAGATTTGTATCTCCTAGGTAAAGACCAGAAGGTTTGAGAATTGGCGCAAACATCTTTTAAATAGGTCAGTACAATTGATTTGGTCAATCAAGGCCTAAGGGATGGAAAAGGATAAAATGGTATTGAAAACTGAAAGGGACAAAACAAAGAGTTTGGGAAGCCAGTTGACAGTAGGCAATTTAACAATTCAAACAGAAAAGGAAGGGATTAGATAGCAGATAGAGGACATATTGGGTAAGAAATATGATTTTTTAAAAAAGTCTCTTTAAGCATACCTTTTTTTCCAGCACTCCCTAAGATATCAGTGAGCATAAGCATTGCAACTATGACAGCAGAGTTCACAAAGGTGTTTTAAAGCCTTTAGAGTGTCAAAGTTACAAAAATAGATAGATGGCTTGGGAAAAAGTCATATTGGTATTTTAATCCCCTTACAATTGATAGAAGGTAGCTGTCAGTCACCAGTTTCATTTGTCCTACTCTGAGAGCTAATGGCTGCAACAACACAAACATATTCTATAATGGGGTTCAAGATAATGGGTAGCAAAGCAACTTTCTTTATTCACCATTGGTGTATTCGTATATGTGACTAAACTCAAACAATATTTTGTTGCTACTTTTTTCTAATCTACATAAGTATGGGTACTTTTCAAGTTATAAAAGTAAGAGAAGTAAGACTGAGAAAGTAGCAATAAACTATGTTCCAACATAAGGGCTGAGATAAGAATATGGTTTATTTTGGGAAGTTTCTCATAATAAATATTTGAGAATCTGACTACGAAATTTGCGGACAAAAACTCTCATCTGTTAGGAAATTTGATGTAGGATTCAGTGGTTAAAGCTTAGGAGCAATTAATGGAGAGGTTGAAGGTGGGCATCAAAAGACAGAAAACAAGAGGGTTGGAACTGGATCAGAAAATACCAATGATGATTTTTTTTTTGTATTGCCTCTGGTACTTTATTATTTTTAATCCTTGCTGTCTGATACTCAGGATCACTAAATTAAAATGTGATGCTAGATTTTATTTGGGATAGTAGAAAGCCTACAACAGCCTGGAATAAGTTGGATGTTCACAAAGAAATGGGTAGATTAGCAGAATCAGATTTAAATTTATTTCATGATGTGGTCCAAATCAGAATGTATTCTTTTTTGCAGATGAGCCATTATGATGCTAAATTGAAACTCTTAGCTGACATAATAGTTAATAATAAGGAGGATTTTGCATGCACTACAGGAGTAAATGTTGAACTACAGGAGGAAATGTTGAAACAAGCAACTTGCACTGCAAAGTAGTTCCTGAATTATAATTTCATTCTGCCTGTTGGCTATTGCAGTGCAAATGTCCAAAGGAGGGGAGGGGGACATGAGGCTTTAGAATGCCAGAAAGACCAGACTAATATAATGTAAATAACTGAGAAATTGACAGTTGTGGGGTGCATGGAATCTAATTAGCAGTCACGTTTAAATAATTTATTGAGCATGGAATGAAAAGGAATATTGAGCACTGCATGAACTGTAGGTTTAAATGAGCTAATGAAGAAGAATGCAACCTAATATGACAATGGAACTGATGGATGTGAAAGGAAACCAGCCAGTGGTTAACAGGATAGTATTTATGTGTATACAGCACTGAGAAAGTTGAAAAGTGTGGCAGTGGAAAGAATTCAGCAGACTTAGTCTAAGATACAGAAATGGAACTAAATCTTTGAAGATATTTGTGTCAGTTGCCAAGATACTCATCAAATCCAGGAAATGTATAATATTTTGCTAGGAAGTGTTTGTATAAATGTTTCTATACTCTAGAAAGATTTGACCTAGCAGGAGCTTGACACATTTAAGTAACAATAATGGAAAAGTTATATGTAAAGGCATCACCACTGATTCTCGGCCATGAAATGTTAAAAGATTTATGTAAGAATGAGCAGGCAACATTAAAGCTAGTAATAACATTTTGTAAATGTTGACATAATGGTTAAGATGTTTACCTCACAGGCAAGAGGTGCAGGCTTTGATTCTCACTAAGGGAAATTAGCTAGGCTTAAAATGGGTCACAAAGGCAGCTAGTCTATTACTTACTTATGAACCTATATTTAACATTTGTTGACCAGGAAAGTCTGACTGGGACAGAGCCTATTTTCACCAGAGGCCAGGGAGAAATGCTTCCAGACACATGTCTTTGGAATATGGGAGGAAACTGGAGAACCCACAGGAAATCCATGTGAACGCAGGGAAGACATGCAGACTCCATACAGAAGACACCTCAGCCAAGAATTGAGCCGGAGAACCTTTTGCTGTGAGGTGACAACATTAACCACTGCACCACCGCACCACCCAGAAAACAGGAAAATGGGGAAAAGGAAATCTAAAAGTGAGCTGCCAATTGCGAAATTAGTAGATATTGTAGATAAGGTGAGAAAAAGTTGAACTGCAAATAAACATTCTGAGAAAATATTGCATTTTGTTGGTTGCCCTGGTGTATTTTTATTTATTTGTTACTCGGTTGAGCCCTCTGGGCTTAAGTGTCCCTTTTCAGGGGTAAGCTAGGAGCTCTGCCTGGTGAAATAACCTGCTCAAAGTTAATAAGTAGGGCAAATGGAGGTGGAAGGAGTCCACTCATTTACCACTGACTACAGAAAGTGACTCATTAACAGTTCAGAGCTTTGATTATTTAAAGTACAAGACAACCTTTATAGTCTGCTCAAAGTAGTGAATTACTGTAGCTTGATTTGCTGCAGATTTTGGGAGGAGGGTGTGAGTCACAGTGACACAATAGGTAGCATTGCTGTCTCTCAGTGTGACGTTCTCCAGTCTGGTTCTTGGCTGGGGTCCTAACTCTCAGTCTCTTAGAGAAAGAAATCTGGACAAAGCCATCAATTATGAGGGGATTATTACACAAAAGTAGGGACACTTTTTAACTGCTCTTACAAACTTAGAAAATTGATCAAATAAAAGGTTTTGTATTAACAAAAAAATTCGGAAGGGTATGAAGTCTGAAACTCAAATGTCTGTCATTATTTTATGACTTTAACCCTCAAAGATTTGCAAAGGATTTGTCAGAAACCATAATTTTATGAGAAACGCACCACAAATATTGTGCAAAAATGTGGGCATTCTGTGAAAATCTGGATAGTTGAGAGGTATGGCTGTGGTGCATTCCAAGTGGAGTCTGAGTGGGTTTTTCTTTATGATCCAGTTTCCTTCCACATTCCAAAGATATGCAGTGCAGTAGGTGAGTGCATGCATATGTGATACAGAAGACAGACCTGGCATCCTACTTCTCTTTTGCTTCTTTGCCTGCTAAAGTCTGCCGACAGTGGCAGCTGTACATAGCATCACTCTAGAAGTCAGCTACGACTCATAAGTGACGGAAATATTAGGAATTTGTCATGCTGGCTTGATTGCCTAAATCTTCTAGCATGGAAAGAAGAGTCTGAAGCATGGAATTACTTTTTTGTGAAAAACTTTTAAGTGCAAACAACTTTTACTGGCTGTGAGCTACATATAGGATGACAATATGTGTAAATCATGAAATTTCATTTGAGTGTATCTTGGTTTTGTTGTGCTTAGAGTCTGCAAGTATGTTAATAAATCTCATTTTATGAGCTGTATATACTATTCATAATAGATTAGGACAGTCAGGAGATGTACCTTTGAATGATGATGTATATTTTGAATTATGGCAGAACAAAAGTTGTCAATCATGCATCAGTCTCAGTCTTTGGTTGTAATACAAAAGGAAACATTTGTAATTTATTGTTTTTATGGGGAACTCTCTGACAATAGTCAAAGCAACATAAAGGTGTACTAATTTACGGGAACATTACTGAATTTAAATTATTTGCTTACATTTATAGATAGTGTTGTGTAGTGAATGCACACTGTTTACATTTTGTTAGTTAATACTTATAACATACATTAATACAAATGGGCTTAAAAATAATAAACTGTGTTGAAAACAATGGGGTACAATGATGTACAATTGTGTCAAATATAAAGCTGAAAAGGAAGAGTTCCTGCTTATGAGAAAAAAGTCTAACACCAAAACACACATTTAAAAAGAGAAAGTTTTTCAGTTGCTAAGTATAATCTCCAGCTATACTAACTCTATTTACTGTATGTATTACATCTGCAGACTAAAAAATGACACATCTCTAATCTATATAAAAGCCATTAACTTCCAGTATTGTAAGGTACATAAGTATAACACAGCAGCACTCCCAGTATTGTAAGGTATGTATGCATAACAGATTAGCACTCCCAGCGTTGTAAGGAATGGATGTATAACACAACAGCACTCCCAGTAATGTGCAAGTATGTATAACATAGCACCAGACCCAGTATTGTAAGGTATGCATGTATAACACAGCAGCACTCCCAGTATTCTAAGGTACGTATGTATAACATAGCAGCACTCCCAGTATTGTAAGGTATGTATGTATGTATAACACATCAGTATTACCAGTATAGTAAGGTATGTATGCATAACACAGCAGCACTCCCAGAATTGTAAGGTACATATGTATTATGTATGTATAACACAGTAGCACTCCCAGTATTGTAAGGTACATATGTATAACACAGCACCACTCCCAGTATTGTAAGGTACATATGTTAAAACACAGCATCACTCCAAGTATTGTAAGGTAAATATGCATACCACAGCAGCACTCCCAGTATTGTAAAGTTATGTATGTATAACACAGCAGCACCCCGGTATTGTAAGGTATGTATGTATAACACAGCAGCACTCCCAGTATTGTAAGGTAGAAATGCATAACACAGCAGCACTCCCAGTATTGTAAGGTATGCATGTACAACACAGCAGCACTCCTAGTATTGTAAGGTATGGATGTATAACAGATTAGCACTCCCAGTATTGTAAGTATGTATGTATAACACAGCAGCAGTCCCGGTATTGTAAAATATGTATGTATAACACAGCAGCACTCCCAGTATTGTAAGGTATGTATGTATAACACAGCAGCACTCCCAGTATTGTAAGTTATGTATGTATAACACAACATCACTCCCAGTATTTAAGGTACCTATGTATACCACAGCAGTACTCCCAGTATTGTAAGGTACGTATGTATAACACAGCAGCAGTCGCAGTATTGTAAGGTACGTATGACACAGCAGCACACCGAATATTGTAAGGAACGTTTGTATAACACAGCAGCACTCCCAGAATTGTAAGGTACATATATATAACACAGCAGCACTGCACTGCCAGTATTTCAGGGTATGCATGTAAAACAGCAGCACTCCCAATATTGTAAGGTAGGTATGTATAACACAGTAGCACTCCCAGTATTGTAAGCTACATATGTATAACACAGCAGCACTCCCAGTATTGTAAGGTATGTATGTATAACACAGCAGCACCCCAGTATTGTAAGGCATGTATGTATAACACAGCAGCACTCCCAGTATTGTAAGGTATGTATGTATAACACAGCAGCACTCCCAGTATTGTAAGGTATGCATGTATAACACAGCAGCACTCCCAGTATTGTAAGGTATGGATGTATAACAGATTAACACTCCCAGTATTGTAAGGTACATATGTATAACAGAGCAGCAATCCCAGTATTTTAAGGTATGTATGTATAACACAGAAGCACTCCCGGTATTGTAAGGTACATATGTAAAACATAGCAGCACTCCCAGTATTGTAAGGTATGGATATATAACAGATTAACACTCCCAGTATGGTAAGGTACAGATGACACAGCAGCACTTCCAATATTGTGAGGTATGTATGTATAACACAGCAGCACTACCAGTATTGTAAGGTATGTATGTATAACACAACAGCACTCCCAGCATTGTAAGGTATGGATGTATAACACAGCAGCGCTCCCAGTATTGTAAGGTATGTATGTATAACAATTCAGCACTACCAGTATTGTGTACATATGTAAAACACAGCAGCAATCCCAGTATTGTAAATTACATATTTATAACACAGCAGCACTCCCAGTATTGTAAGGTATGTATTTATAACACAGCAGCACTCGCAGTATTGTAAGGTATGTAAGACACAGCAGCACACCCAGTATTTTAAGGTACATATGTATAACACAGCAGCACTCCCAGCATTGTAAGGTATATATCTATAACACAGCAGCACACCCAGTATTGTAAGGTATGGATGTATAACACAGCAGTGCTCCCAGTATTGTAAGGTATGTATGTATAACAATTCAGCACTACCAGTATTGTGTACATATGTAAAACACAGCAGCAATCCCAGTATTGTAAATTACATATTTATAACACAGCAGCACTCCCAGTATTGTAAGGTATGTATTTATAACACAGCAGCACTCGCAGTATTGTAAGGTATGTAAGACACAGCAGCACACCCAGTATTTTAAGGTACATATGTATAACACAGCAGCACTCCCAGTATTGTAAGGTATGGATGTATAACAGATTAGCACTCCCAGTATTGTAAGCTATGGATGTATAGCAGATTAGCACTCCCAGTATTGTAAGGTACATATGTATACCACAGCAGCATACCTGGTGTTTTAAGGTACGTATGTATAACAGATTAGCACTGCTAGTATTGTAAGGTACATATGTATAACACAGCAGCACTCCCAGTATTGTAAGGTACATATGTATATCAGATTAGCACTCTCAGTATTGTAAGGTACATGTGTATAACACAGTAGTGCTGCCAGTATTGTAAGGTACATATGTATAACAGATTACCACTCCCAGTATTGTGAGGTACGTATTTATAACGTAGCAATACTCCCAGTATTTTAAAGTACGTATAACACAGCAGCACTCCCAGTATTGTAAGGTGTGTATGGATAACACAGCAGCACTCCCAGTATTGTAAGGTACATATGTATAACAGATTAGCACTCCCAATATTGTAAGGTATGTATGTATAACAGATTAGCACTCCCAGTATTGTACGGTACGTATGTATAACACAGCAGCACCCCCAGTATTGTAAAGCATATATGTATAACACAGCAGCACTACCAATATTGTAATGTATGCATGAATAAAACAGCAGCACTCTTAGTATTGTAAGGTACATATGCATGCACATCAGCACTCCCAGTAATGTAAGTTAAGTATGTATAACACAGCAGCAATCCCAGTATTTTAAGGTATGTATGTATAACACAGCAGCACTCCCGGTATTGTAAGGTGTGGATGTATAACACAGCAGCATTGCCAGTATTGTATGGTGCATATGTATAACAAATCAGCATTCCCAGCATTGTAAGGTACGTATGCATAACACAGCAGCACTCCTACTATTGTAAGGTATGTATGTATAACACAGCAGCACTCCCAGTATTGCAAGGTACGTATGTATAACACAGCAGCACTCTCAGTATTATAAGGTATGTAAGTATAAAACAGCAGCACTCCCAGTATTGTAAGGAACATATGAATAACACAGCACCACTCCCAGTATTGTAAGGTACATATGTATAATACAACACCACTCCCAGTATTGTAAGGTAGGTATGTATAACACAGCAGCACTCCCAGTATTGTAAGGTACATATGCATATACAGCAGCACTCCCAGTATTGTAAGTTACATATGTATAACACAGCAGCATTCCCAGTATTATAAGGTATGTATGTATGTATAGCACAGCAGCACTCGCTGTATTGTAAGGTACATATGTATAACACAACAAAACTCCCAGTATTGTAAGGAACATATATATAACACAGCAGCACTCCCAGTACTTAAGGTATGTATGTATAACACAGCACCACTCCCAGTATTGTGTATGTATGTATAACACAGCAGCACTCCCAGTATTTTATGATACATATGTATAACACAGCAACATTCCCAGTATTGTAAGGTACATATATATACCACAGCAGCACTCCCAGTATTGTACAGTATGTATGTATAATATGACAGCACTCCCAGTATTTTAAGATATTTATGTATAACAAAGCAGCACTCCCAGTATTGTAAGGTATGGATGTACGACAGATTAGCACTCCTAGTATTGTAAGGTATGTATGTATAACACAGCAGGACTCCCAGTATTGTAAGGTATGTATGTATAACACAGCAGCACTCCCAGTATTGAAAGATATGTACAAGACAGCAGCACTCCCAGTATTGTAATGTATGCATGTATAACAGATTAGCACTCCCAGTATGGTAAGGTACATATGTATAACACAGCAGCACTCCCAGTATTGTAAACTATGTATGTATAAGAGATTAGCACTCCCAGTATTGTAAGGTACATATGTCTAACACTGCAGCACTCCAAGTATTGTAAAGTATGTATGTAAAACACAGCAGCACTCCCAATATTGTAAGGTATGCATGTATAACACAGCAGCACTCCCAGTGTTGCAAAGTATGTATGTCTAACACAGCAGCACTCCTAGTATTTTAAAGTGTGTATGTAAAACACAGCAGCACTCCCAGTATAGTAAGGTACGTATGTATAACACAGCAGCACTCCCAGTATTGTAAGATATGTATGTATAACAGATCAGCAATGCCAGTATTTTAAGGTATGTATGTATAACAGAGCAGCACTCCCAGTATTGTAAGGTACGTATGTATAACACAGCAGAACTATCAGTATTGTAAGGTATGTATGTATAACACAGCTGCACTCCCAGTATTGTAAGGTACGTATTTATTACACAGCAGCACTCCCAGTTTTGTAAGTTATGTATGTATAACACAGCAGCACTCCCAGTATTGCAAGATACGTATGTACAACACAGCAGCACTCCCAGTATTGTAAGGTATGGATGTATAACTGATTAGCACTCTTAGTATTGTAAGGTACATATGCATAACACAGTAGCACCCCCAGTATTTTAAGATACGTATTTATCACAGATTAGCACTCCCAGTATTGTAAGGTACTTATGCATAACATAGCCGCACTCCCAGTATTGTAAGGTACGTATGTATATCAGATTAGCACTCTCAGTATTGTAAGGTATGTATGTATAACACAGTAGTGCTGCCAGTATTGTAAGGTACGTATGTGTAACAGGTTACCACTCCCAGTATTGTAAGGTTCGTATTTATAACAGATTAGCACTCCCAGTATTGTACAGTATGTATGTATAACACAGCAGCACTCCCAGTATTGTAAAGCATATATGTATAACACAGCAGCACGTCCAATATTGTAAGGTATGCATGAATAAAACAGCAGCACTCTTAGTATTGTAAGGTACATATGCATGCGGAGCAGTACTCCCAGTATTGTAAGTTACCATTCCCAGTATTGTAAGGTACGTATTTATAACAGAGTGTATAACACAGCAGCAATCCCAGTATTTTAAGGTATGTATGTATGTATAACACAGCAGCACTCCCAGTATTGTAAGGTACATATGTATAACAGATTAGCACTCCCAATATTGTAAGGTACGTATGTATAACAGATTAGCACTCCCAATATTGTAAGGTACGTATGTATAACAGATTAGCACTCCCAGTATTGTAAAGCATATATGTATAACACAGCAGCACGTCCAATATTGTAAGGTATGCATGAATAAAACAGCAGCACTCTTAGTATTGTAAGGTACATATGCATGCACAGCAGCACTCCCAGTATTGTAAGTTACCATTCCCAGTATTGTAAAGTACATATTTATAACAGAGTGTATAACACAGCAGCAATCCCAGTATTTTAAGGTATGTATGTATAATACAGCAGCACTCCTGGTATTGTAATGTGTGGATGTATAACACAGCAGCACTGCCAGTATTGTATGGTACATATGTATAACAAATCAGCATTCCCAGCATTGTAAGGTACGTATGTATAAGACAGCAGCACTCCCACTATTGTAAGGTATGTATGTATACCACAGCAGCACTGCCAGTATTGCAAGGTACGTATGTATAACACAGCAGCACTGCCAGTATTGTAACGTACGTACGTATAACACAGCAGCACTCCTAGTATTGCAAGGTACATATGTGTAACACAGCAGCACTCCCAGTATTATAAGGTATGTATGTATGTATAGCACAGCAGCACTCACTGTATTGTAAGGTACATATGTATAACACAGCAGAACTCCCAGTATTGTAAGGAAAATATGTATAATACAGCACCACCCCCAGTACTGTAAGGTACATATGTATAATACAACACCACTCCCAATATTGTAAGGTACGTATGTATAACACAGCAGCACTCCCAGTATTGTAATGTACATATGCATACACAGCAGTACTCCCAGTATTATAAGTTACGTATGTATAACACAGCAACATTCCCAGTATTATAAGGTATGTATGTATGTATAGCACAGCAGCACTTGCTGTATTGTAAGGTGCATATGTATAACACAGCAGAACTCCCAGTATTGTAAGGAACGTATATATAACACAGCAGCACTCCCAGTATTGTAAGGTATGTATGTATAACACAGCACCACTCCCAGTATTGTAAGGTACGTATGTATAATACAGCAGCACTCCTAGTATTGTAAGGTACATATGTGTAACACAGCAGCACTCCCTGTATTCTAAGGTATGTATGTATAACATAGCAGCACTCTCAGTATTGTAAGGTGCATATGTACAACACAGCAGCAATCCTAGTATTGTAAGGTATGTATGTAAAACACAGCAGTACTACCAGTATAATAAGGTACATATGTAGAACACAGCAGCATTCCCAGTATTGTAAGGTACGTATGTATTATGTATGTATAACACAGCAGCACTCCCAGTATTGTAAGGGACATATGAATAACACAGCACCACTTCCAGTATTGAAAGGTACATATGTAAAACACAGCAGCACTCCCAGTATTGTAAGATAAATATGTATAACACAGCAGCACTCCCAGTATTGTAAGTTATGTATGTATAACACAGCAGCACCCCAGTATTATAGGGTATGTATGTGTAACACAGCAGCATTCCCAGTATTGTAAGGTATGAATGTATAACACAGCAGCACTCCCAGTTTTGTAAGGCATGCATGTATAACACAGCAGCACTCCCAGTATTGTACGATATGGATGTATAACAGATTAGCACTCCCAGTATTGTAAGGTATGCATGTATAACACAGCAGCACTCCTAGTATTGTAAGGTATGTATGTATAACACAACAGCACTACCAGTATTGTGTACATATGTAAAACACAGCAGCACTCCCAGTTTTGTAAGTTACATAGCTATAACACAACAGCACTCCCTGTATTGTAAGATACCTGTGTATAACACAGCAGCACACCCAGTATTGTAAGGTATGTATGTATAACACAGCAGCAGTCGCAGTATTGTAAGGTACGTATGACACAACAGCACACCGAATATTGTAAGGTATGTTTGTATAACACAGCAGCACTCCCAGTATTGTAAGGTACGCATGTATAACACAGCAGCACTCCCAGTATTTCAAGGTATGTATTTATAACACAGCAGTACGCCAATATTGTAAGGTATGTATGTATAACACAGCAGCACTCCCAGTATTGTAAGGTACATATGTATAACGCAGCAGCACTCCCAGTATTGTAAGGTATGTATGTATAAAACAGCAGCACTCCCAGTATTGTAAGTTATGGGTGTATAACAGAGTAGCACTCCCAGTATTGTAAGGTGCGTATGTATAACTCAGCAGCAATCCCAGTATTGTAAGGTATGTATGTATAACACAGAATCACTCCCAATATTGTAAGGTATGTATGTATAACACCACAGTACTCCCAGTATTGTAAGGTATGTATGTATAATGCAGCAGCACTCCCAGTATTGTAAGGTATGTATGTATAACAATGCAGCATTACTAGTATTGTGTACATATGTAAAACACAGCAACAATCCAAGTATTGTAAATTACATATGTATAACACAGCAGCACTTCCAATATTGTAAGATAAGTATGTATAACACAGCAGCTCTTCCAGTATTGTCTACGTATGTATAACACAGCAGCACTCCCAGTATTGTAAGGTATGTATGTATAACATAGCAGCACTCCCAGTATTGTAAGGTACGTCTGTATAACACAGCAGCACTCGCAGTATTGTAAGGTATGTAAGACACAGCAGCACACCCAGTATTTTAAAGTACGTATGTATAACACAGCAGCACTCCCAGTATTGTAAGGTATATATCTATAACAAAGCAGCACTCACAGTATTGTAAGGTACATATGTATAACACAGCAGCACTCCCAGTATTGTATGGTACGTATATATAACAGATAGATTAGCCCTGCTAGTATTGCTAGGTATGTATGTATAGCACAGTAGAACTACCAGTATTGTAAGGTATGTATGTATAACAGATTAGCACTCCCAGTATTGTAAAGTACATATGTATAATACAGCAGCACTCCTAGTATTGTAAGGTACATATGTATAACACAGCAGCACTCCCAGTATTGTAAGGTACGTATGTATAATACAGGAGCACTCCCAGTATTTTAAGGTATGTATGTATAACAAAGCAGCACTCCTAGTATTGTAAGGTATGGATTTATAACAGATTAGCACTCCCAGTATTGTAAGGTATGTATGTATAACACAGCAGCACTCCCAGTATTGTAAGGTATGTATGTATAAAACAGCAGCACTCCCAGTATTGTAAGGTATGTATGTATAAAACAGCAGCACTCCCAGTATTCAAAGGTATGTATAACACAGCAGCACTCCCAATATTGTAAGGTATGTATGCATAACAGATTAGCACTCCCAGTATTGTAAGGTACATATGTATAACACAGCAGCACTCCCAATATTGTAAGGTACATATGTATAAAAGATTATCACTCCCAGTATTCTAAGGATCATATGTCTAACACAGCAGCACTCCTAGTATTTTAAAGTATGTATGTATAACACAGCAGCACTCCCAGTATTGTAAGGTATGTATGTATAACAGATCAGCACTCCCAGTATTTTAAGGTACGTATGTATAACAGAGCAGCACTCCCAATATTGTAAGGTGCATATGTATAACACAGCAGCACTCCCAATATTGTAAGGTACATATGTATAACACAGCAGAACTACCAGTATTGTAAGGTATGTATGTATAATACAGCTGCACACCCAGTATTGTAAGGTACATATGTATTACACAGCAGCACTCCCAGTATTGTAAGGTATGTATGTACAACACAGCAGCACTTCCAGTATTGTAAGGTATGGATGTATAACAGATTAGCACTCTCAGTATTGTAAGGTACATATGTATAACAAAGCAGCACTGCCAGTATTGTAAGGTATGCATGTATCACAGATTAGCACACCCAGTATTGTAAGGTACGTATGTATAACACAGCAGCACTCCCAGTATTGTAAAACACGTATGTATAACACAGCAACACTCCCAATATTGTAAGGTATGCATGTATAACACAGTAGCACACCCAGTATTGTAAGGTACGTATGTATAACACAGCAGCACTCCCAGTATTTTAAGGTATGTATTTATAACACAGCAGCACTCCCAGTATTGCAAGGTATGGATGTATAACAAATTAGCACTCCCAGTATTGTAAGGTACGCATGTATAAAATAGCAGCACTCCCAGTATTGTAAGGTACGTATGTATAACAGATTAGCACTCTCAGTATTGTAAGGTATGTATGTATAACACAGTAGCACTGCCAGTATTGTAAGGTACGTATGTATAACAAATTAGCACTCCCAGTATTGTACATTACATATGTATAACACAGCAGCACTCCCAGTATTGTAAAACATATATGTTAACACAGCAGCACTTCCAATATTGTAAGGTATGCATGAATAAAACAGCAGCACTCCCAGTATTGCAAGGTACGTATGTTTAACACAGCAGCACTCCCAGTATTTTAAGGTATGTATGTATAGCACAGCAGCACTTCCAGTATTTATAAGGTGTAGATGTATAAAACAGCAGCACTCCCAGTATTGTAAGGAACATATGTATAACACAGCACCACTCCCAGTATTATAAGGTACATATGTATAACACAACACCACTCCCAGTATTGTAAGGTACGTATGTATAACACAGCAGCACTCCCAGTGTTGTAAGGTACATATGCATACACAGCAGCACTCCCAGTATTGTATGTTATGTATGTATAACACAGCAGCAATCCCAGTATTCTAAGGTATGTATGTATGTATGTATAGCCAGCAGCACTCGCAGTATTGTAAGGTACATATGTATAACACAGCAGAACTCCCAGTATTGTAAGGCATGTATGTATAACACAGCACCACTCCCATTATTGTGTACATATGTATAACACAACACCACTCCCAGCATTGCAAGGTATGTCTGTATAACACAGCAGCACTCCCAGTATTGTAAGGTACGCATGTATAACAGATCAGCACTCCCAGTATGGTAAGGAACGCATGTATAACACAGCAGCTCTTCCAATATTGTAAGGTATGTACTTATAGCACAGCAGCACTCCCCCTATTGTGTACGTATATATAACATATCACCACTCCCAGTATTGTAAGGTACATATGTATAGGACAGCAGCACTCCCCGTATTGTGTACCTATGTATAACACAGCACCACTGCCAGTATTGTAAGGTACATAGGTTTAACACCTCAGCACTTCCACTATTGCAAGGTACATATGTATAACACAGCAGCACTCCCAGTATTGTAAGGTACATATGTATAACACAGCAGTACTCCCAGTATTGTGTACATATGTATAGCACAGCACCACTCCCTGTATTGCAAGGTGCATCTGTATAACACAGCAGCACTCCCAGTATTGTAAGGTACGTATGTATAACAGATCAGCACTCTCAGTATTGTAAGGTATGTATGTGGGTGGGAGGGTGGCCTAATGGTTAAGGTGTTTGCCTTACAAACACAAGGTGCAGGGTTTGAGTCTCACAAGGGATAATTGGCTAGGCTTAAAATGGCTCGCAAGGGCAGTTAGCTTAGTACTAATCTATGAACCTATGAACCTATGTATAACACAGCAGCACTCCCAGTACTGTAAGGTACTTATGTATAACACAGCATGACTCCCAGTATTGTAAGGTACGTATGCATCACACAGCTGCAATGCCAGTATTGTAAGATACATATGTATAACACAGCATCACTCCCAGTATTGTAAAGTACATATGTATAACACAGCAGCAAACCCGGTATTGTAAAGTACGTATGTATAACAGATTAGTACTCCCAGTTTTGTAAGGTACGTATGTGTAACACAGCAGCACTCCCAGTATTGTAAGGTACTTATGTATAACATAGCAGCACTCCCAGTATTATACGTTACGTATGTATTATAGAGCAGCACTACCAGTATTGTAAGGTGCATATGTATAATACAGCAGCACTCCCAGTATTGTAAGGTATGTATGTATAACACAGCAGCACTCCCGGTATTGTAAGGTACATATGTATGACAGATTAGCACTCAAAATATTGTTGGGTACATATGTATAGCACAGCAGCACTCCCAGTATTGTAAGGTACATATGTATAACACAGCAGCACTCCCAGTATTGTAAGGTATCTATGTATAACCCAGCAGCACTCCCAGTATGGTAAGGTACCTATATATAACACAGAAGCAGTAGCAAATCCATTAGATGCTATGGCAGCCATCTTTTACTTTGACAGTGTCTTTAAGTATGTGAGTTATCCAGTCACAGCTAATGGTCAGACTAAGAGTATCACTAACTCTCATGATTTTTGTTTCAGCAAGAAAGAATTGCTGCCTCATTCATTAAAACACAATAACACAATCCACAAGAACAGAGTAAGCCCAGTGAATCACCATGAAACACACATAACCTGGCAGGATCTTGGTAAATTCAGCATAGACATGACATCCAGGGAGTACTGTACCTGCACATGGGTCTCTTTCCAAGGATGATAGTCTCGTACATATTAGTCAGAGCAACTCTGTCTCCATTGTTTCTTTCATGCACTCACAGTTTAACAGCAAGTTTCTTTAACAAGCCTGAAGAGATGAGTTGATACTGTAGTCAGCTATTCCATGGGCCTAAGTCCTGCTGCCGGAGTTTCATCAGAGATAAGAAGTAAGACAGAGGACCGGCTAGTGTGATGTCAACCCTAATGCCCATTGACTGTTGCTGAGGATCTCTTTGTGCATGGATCTTTGTGGTTGACCATTTTCTATGCTTAAATGTTTAGATGGAAACTGAGTTGCTGGCTATCCTCAAGGTCAATTAATGGCTCCAAGCCAGTTATTAATTGCAGTTCAGAAAGAACCAAATCCCATTCCCAGTGTAATTTCTGCTCCACTACTTAGATGAAGAAAGCAAGGTTAACTATTCTATGATTTTATTTTTTGGTTTGTTTCAATCCTACTAGTATGATGTGTTTCTGGAAGCAAAAGTAAGTGTGATTGTACTTCAATTCACATTTTAGTTAAGGTAGTTCATAGGTTCATAGGTAGGTACTAGGATATTGACCCTAGGGCCTATATAAGCCTAGCCAAAAAGGTACCCTGATGTTCACCACCCAAGAAAATTATTTTCTTGTGCCCCTGTTGAGCAGTGCCACAGAAGTGATCCCTGGGGCGAATTTCCTATTTCCCATCCAACCATCAAGATTTTTCTTAGTGCTAATGAGAAGCTTTGTTTGATATAGATATATAGTTTGTTCCAGAGTATGGGAAGTCTCTGGGACATTAATCTATCCCTCCAACATGTTATGTTTATTTTGGTTACAAGGTTTAGGCTCTTAGAGTGTAGCTCGGAAGGATTAGGATTTCCTTAAGTGGAGCATGTCCAACAGCTCTGGGTTTGACATAGCTTTGTATGTTAGGCAGAGTTTGCTTCTGAGTAGGCGATATGTGACAGAGTAAAGCTGGAGTTTTTTGAGACAGTCTGTGTAGGGCATCTGTTTGAGGCTGGTAATCCACTTTGTGATGTATTTCTGTGGCCTTTCCAGTTGTCGTAGATGTCTTGTGAGGTACATACCAAAAGGGGCATTGTACTGTATAATGGGTCTAATGAGTGATGAGTAGAGGGGAACAATGACCTCTTTTTTCCTAGTTGAGAAACCTTTTGTAATGAGGTGTGCCATGTAGAAGGATTTCCTGACTACTGTGACGATGTGATTATCATAGGAGATACTACTGTCCACCTGTGTCCCAAGGTCTCTTATCACATGGTGTTAAGTAGACTACCACCTATGTGGTATCTCATGGGTACAGAGTTTTTACCAAAGGGGATGACAATGCACTTTTTGGCATTAAGCTTGAGGCCATGGCTTTGACACCAGGCATCTGTCTCTGTAAGGCCCTTTTATAGGATGTCCACATCGTTAGGAGTTTTGATTATGGCTCCTAGTTTGCAGTCATCTGTGAACTCCATTTGCTAAAGACCTTCTGTGTTAGCCTGTACTTCAGAAAAGTAGATACCAAACAGGAGGGGACCCAGACTGAACCCTGTGGTACTCCACTTGTCACTGGTCTGAAGTAGAATTTAGAGTCTGCTAGTTTCACAGTGTGAGTTCTGTCAGTGAGCCAGTTGGCAACCCATCTTGTGACATAGGGATTTATACCTAGTTTAGTGAGTTTATCTATAATTCCAGAGTGGGGGATGGTGTCAAAAGCCTTGGTGAGATCTAGATAGGCTGTGTGAACCACCTTACCCTCATCTATGGCTTTGGTGACTGCTTCAAAGAAGTCTATCAGATTTAAGAGACATGATCTGCCTTTTACAAACCCGAACTGGGTGGGGTCCAGAGTTTGAAGATTACCAGTGTCTTTGTTTATAAGTTCCATAATGATACATTCCATGGCCTTACAGACCAGGCTTGTTAGTCTAATGGGGCGGTAGTTCCCGGGGTCTGTGGTGGCTCTCCCTTTGTGGAGTAGGATAACCATCTCTGTGCACCATTCAGTGACCACAAAGCCTGAGGTAAGGCTACGATTGAACATGGTGCTTAGGTGGTGTGCCAGTTCATTCTGTAGTTCATGTAGAATGCAGCCTGGGATGTTGTCAGGTCCCCCTGATGCTGTATTCTTGGATTTGGAGAGTGCGGTCTTTACCTGTGCAGCCATGATTACAGGAACTTTGCATTCTTCTGGTATAGAGATGTGCCATTTAGGGGGTAAGAGGGGGTAAGGTTAGCAATGAAACTATCTGCCAGGATGTTAGCAATATCCGTTGGTTCTGTATATTTAGTGCCATTGTGCTGTAACTCAGAGCAGATCTGAGCATTGCCATTGAGATTCTTGACATAGCTATAGAAGGCTTTGTGGTTGTCTTTAGAATCAGTGGCGATTTTGTTTTCGTAACTAGCTTTGGAGGATTTTATGAGAGATCTCAGCTTCTTGCTGAGGCTGAGCAGGGAGTTCCTACAATCATGGGATTTTACTCTTCTTTTGCAACAGTTTCTTTCTTCTGTTGTAGAGTTTGTTTATGGCAGGGGACTACCAGATTGGCTTTCTTTTTTTGGAGGATAGCATCTTGGTTCTGTTAGGGATAGCATGATCCATGTACTCATGTAAGTGCTTATAAAGCACATTTGTGTTGGATTCAGCAGTTGTACCTCTATTGTCCATCTGCATGGGTGTTGTGAAGTTTGCCACTTCTGTCTTAAGAAGTGTGAAGTTGGCTTTGGAAAATTTTTTTATGTTAGTTTCCCTAATGGGAGGGTGGGGACGAGATGTGGATTTCTAGAGTGATTAGCTTGTGGTCAGATCTGACCAACGAGGAATTGACCTCTGGTGTGGAGCACTGATTACCCATGTTGGTAATGACCAGGTGTAGGATATTGCTGCCCCTGGTGGGGATGTTGATAAGTTGATCCAAGGTGTTGGATCTGAATTCCTGAAAATGTTGAGCAAAAGAGTTGGTACATGAGTATTTTCCAGTGTATCAAGAAATGAGGAGTGGGAATCCTGGGGCATGGTGGGGATCTGTAGCAAATTACAATTTGGATTGCAGTCTTGCCCAGAGTTAGTTGCACTTGGATAATCTTGGATGCATTATGCTGAGCAACTAGCCTGGAGGTGTGGATATCCTTAATGAATATGAACACACCTCTGCCTTTAGTGTTTTCGTCCAGATTAGGTAGTCAAAAGCTGTGGTATGAATTATAGCCTGGTAATGCAGGGGTGCTCTCTGGAGCCTTGAACCAGGTCTCTGTCTCTGCACAATGTTGATGTTCTCCATTTTAAGGAGTGCCTCAAGTGAATGAATTTTGAGGTTTAGACTTCTAGCATTAAGTAGCATTACCCTCAGATTTTGCCTGCTTGTACCTGTTACGGTGGTGAATTTGTAATTTGTACCTTGCCTAAAAAAGGCACTACAGGGATGGCAAGAGCTTTAGCCAGTATCTGGAATCCCAGGGGCGACAGGTGCAGGCCATCTCTGGCAAATCATCGTGGTCTGTCAATCATGTCATTCCAGGCAGACAGATACTGGATCCCCTTAGAATGACACCAGAAGCTTAGCCAATTGTTGAAGTCAATAATTTTGTCCTTGTACTGTGGTATCATTCTGGGTGATGGTAGGATGCTACTCAGGGCTAGGGTCATACCTGCCTGGGCTACAAGATTGGAGAGCTCCTCCATGTCTCTTTTAATGTAGTCCATGGAGGTATGTCTCAAGTCATTCACACCAACATGGACAATGACAGAGTCATATTTGTACTTGTTGTGGAATAACATGAGTGCATGCATTATGTGGCAGAACCTGGCACCCGACAGGCAGCTGACAGTAACTTTCACCTTGTTTAGCCTGGTGAGTGGAACATCAGTGTACCTGACTATAGAGTCACCTATGACTAAAATGTTGGATACATTGTTATGCCTTATGGGCTGTAGTTGAGTGGCACACTGAGTTTGTGGGCTATGTGTCATTTGGGTTGTGTTGGGGGTGGAGGTTGCTTGCGTTTCTGCTTTGGAGGTCTCTGTTGCTTGAGCAGATTTTTATTGAGAGTCTCTGCAAATGTAGGTGTGTGTTTTGTGTTTCTATGTGTGTGCTTTGGTGGTGTAGGTTTTGAGGGACTATGTGATGAGTGTGGTGTGGTACAAGTGTTTACCTTCTCCTCTTGACTGTCTAGTCCAGTCTTGGGTGAAGAGAGCTTTGCTTCCAGTTTGGCTATATAAGTGCACCTCTCACAGATTGTAGTGTTGGGTGGTAGGAGGAGAGGGTTGTCTGTGTACATGAGGCAATTGCTGCATTGCCCCAAGATGCCCAGATTCATCAGGTAGACAAGAGAAAACACTGGGAGCTGACCCTTAGACATGCCTGGATAGGTGCTTATTAAGTACTAAAAACTGTTTTCCTCTAGACAAGTGAGGAAAGTTGAGTGCTGTAGTAATTTGTAGCTTATTTAGTGCTTACACTGAGTTCTGAATAAGTTCTGAGCTCAAAGAAGCAGATTTGACTGCTAAAACTAAAATAACTGGCTAGTTCTAAAGGAAAATTTGAAGAGCAGACTTTATGGCGTCGGGAATAGTTTAACCATAGCTAAGCAGTGATACATAAAGTGCTTTTTTTTTAATTTAACAGTAGCAAATGAGCAAACTGATTTAAACAAATTAACCAATTAACCAATAGAAAGATAAAAACTGAGCCCTGTTCCCAGCAGTCTTTGATCAGACAAGTTCTAACTACACTCCTGCCACTAGGGTGCAGGGAAACCTTCTCCAAAAAAAGATGGTCTGGATTAGTGCTCAAGTTATACAAACAAAGCTAGATTCAGCAGGTCTGAATTTAGTCTATGCTAGAGCAAACAAGGCATACCAATTTCAGAAAGAAACAGTTCAAATAAGCAGGCACAATAAGCCTTTAACCAGAAACTCCCAGCTTAGAAGTGCAAACTCTACCCTCTCCTCCCACAAGAGTGCAGACCACACCTTCTTAATGTAAAATAACTGCCCCAAAGCCCAAGTGCTTAAACCAGAACTAATACACTTTTAGAATAGCAGACACTAGGCCTTCAATCAGCAACTGCCAACTTAGAAGGATGTAAGCTACCTGTCCTGCCACAACAGTGAAGACCACAAACCTTCTTAATGTAAAATAACTGGTCTGAAGCCCAAGTGCTTCAAGCAAAGGCTTAGAATAACAGTTACAATTTATTCAGGCTATTAACAAGCAGTAATAAATGCAGCAGAATAAATGCAATCAAGTACTTTTAAGAACAAGCAGGAACAGCAAAATAAATTAATAAAGTAGGAAGGAAAATACAGTAAAAGCAGATGAATAAAGTGCAATTTTTTTATATAACAATAGAAAACAAGAAAACTGATTTAAACAAATTACCCAATTAAACAGTAAAAAAAGCTCTAAACTGAGCCCTGTTCAAGCAGTCTTCAATCAGACAAGTTCTAACTGCACACTCCTGCCACTAGGGTGCAGGGGAACCTTCTCCCAAAAAGATGGCCTGGATTAGTGCTCAAATAATTCAGTCAGGCAAAAAATAATTCAGTCAGGCAAAATTAAGACAATGCAGAACTCTGAAAGGTTAAAATGACAAGAAATATACTTATCAATCAGCTATACAGTTCCAGATTGTTTGAAAATCACACTTCAGCCTGAACACCAGGAGTTTCCAACAGTGTATGCAGGAATTTACGGAAACCAACTTGGAACTGGAAAGATTAACCTTTTCTTTGAAACTGTTCACTCGGGAAGAAGTCAGATCAGATTCACAAACATTATGCACATTGATAAATATTGGTAAATTATACCTGTGCTCTACACAATTCACAAGTGCAAAATATGTGCTAACACTCCACTATGTACTTGGAACCAGTCAATATGGAGTACATATGCAAATTAGTTTTGGCTGATTTAGCCATGATTCATAAAGTATTTAGAGACATTGGACAAGCCTCCACCAAAGCTAGACAATATGGGGGAACCTGTGCAGGCTATTTCACTAAATCCATGCCTGATCATTAAAAATGCTGTATTTCTCAGTATAACCACCTGCTGTGTGTACATAGTAGCTGATCCCCAATCTTCACAGTTACATAAATATATAAAGTAACCATGCTCTGCTGTCATGGGCAAAGAGCCAACAATGTCTGCGAATCACTCATTCCCATGAAAATACAGCAATGTCCACAATGTGACGGTGTTAAGAGGAGTGGCACATGTGGCTTTTGGTGTACCTCACCTGCTGTGTGGGATTTACATAGATTATGAAATGCCTATGCAGGGTGGAACACAACTGTCCTTTCTATTCATGCATTGTGCTCCAGACTAGAGTGTGTACTGCACCCACTACATAAAACCCAATTAAGGAACTGTGAGTCATGTTTAGGATTCAACCTGATAGTTAGATATTACATAGGAAGGCACATATACAGGGATTTCACACAAGATGGTTTATTGTGCTTTGTCTATGAATATACATAGTGTCATCAAGTAAACTGATATTTCATAATATGTCTTCAAATACTTAACAAATGGACTTGAAAATAGCAAATACCTTAATCACTCAGCATTCTAAAGGGCTGTCCATTTTAGACATTCTACAGCCTACCTAAATGACAGGGGGACTATTTTACATTAAAAGAGACAATCAACTACAGCTATGGTAAAACTCAAAATTTATCAGGTAATGCACAGCCCATTTTCTAAATGGAAGGGCAGTTTCCATGATAGGTGATACTGACCAATAGTTGGCCTTCCAGAGGTCAGAAGGTGCTTTGCTTATGGTGTTGGGTCTCAATACCCTGCATGCACTTGTGTTTCCTAATATTACATACTCTGTTATTTATTATTACTTATGTGTTGTACCTCTGGTAATATTATTAAACATTAAATATAACCAGAACCAATACACTGAGCTTTCAAATGAATTAAAGTAAAGTATGCCAACCAAAAATCAGATGCTGTATGATTCAAAATTATACAGATGGCATTATTCTATGTGATGTTCAACTAACCATTTATGGTTTACAGCCAAGGACTTTCAAACCTTACATTTCATCTTTCATCTTTCATCAAGGTTTTAAAAGCATCCAATCCATTCAATTTTAATATGCAAATACTGCATCCGTCTTATTTAATTGTTTTTATAACCAAATTGCATTATGTAAAAGAAGAAGAGGAAGAAAAGGTTTACTAGGATCGCTCATTTAATCAATAGTTATCAGAACGCACAAGGTTCACCTCCTTTGTCAGAAGGCCTTGGTCTTTAACAAATCTACCTCCATAGCTTGTCTCAAATTAATTATTTATTTTTTTCTTGATTGGGTTATCCTTAGTGGGCAAAACCACTGTGTTCGTTACAGCTTTACTGAACATAAATGCCTTTAACCAGCATGAGCACTGTTAATGCATTTCTTTTTGCTCTATTCCATTTGACCTTTGAATGTTCGTCAATTCTTTCTTTAAAGTTGTGAGTGCATGTGGCTAGCCAAACTCAATAACTGAAAATGAATGCACAAACTACATTTCTTGTATAATTCTGTTCAAGTATTTTACTTTAAAATATTCTAACACTAAGAGTATTTCAGTTCAGCTAACCATTTTCAGTTTATAGTCAAGTACTTTCAAATCTTACATTTAATCTTTCATCAAGGTTTGTAAAACATTTAACTCAAATAATTTTAACAGTCAGACACCACATCAGTGTTATTGAAAAGTTGTAACAGGGAACATTTAATCTGCAGTTACAATAACACACAGAGTTCAACTTTCTTTATCTGAAGGTCTTGGTCTTTAACAAGTCTGCTTCCATAGCTGTCCCTAATGAATTATACATTTAATTATTTATATTTTGTTGACTTGGTTAGCCCTAATGGGCAAAGCCATTTTGTTTGTTACAGCTTTAATGAACATAAACAAATGCTTTTCCATTTGTTCCATTCCATGTGACCTTTACAGGTTTACAAAATATCTTTCATGATATAGGTGCCTTTGGCCTCTAAAGCTCAACAAATGCTAACTAAATGCATAGATTACATTTGTTGTATAATTCTGTTAAAGTATTTTACATTAGTATATGCTTCCAGCAAATGAAAGATGAAAGGCCTGCACACAGCCTTGCGACATCACGAGTTTTTACATTTAATACAAGCTTTTAACAGTTGCTGATGCATATATTTATAATTGCTATAGTCATAGCTTTATTATAATGGGCGATACACTGCTTTGAATTCATTCTTTGGTGATCAGATCCAGGTCTCTTCATGAGTAGTCCAACCAGTTTTGCTTTACAGCTAGAATGCTACTTTACAGCTAGAATGTCTCAGCATTTATGGATTACTCACTTAAATAGAACTCAGTCCTTTTGAATACATTGTGTTAAGCATTATAGCACCTTTCCTACCTACAATATCTGAAATGTCTTCACTGTAGCTCAGTTCAAGGGGTATGGTCAGCCATTTTATGTAGGCCTTACACTTTCCTACTGGTCATGAGATTGTTGCTCATGCCACTTTTCATACATAAATAATGTTTTACTCTATTACTTTAGCTATTTTATATTTACTTTTTCAGTATATTTTGACCTTTTTATCCTACTAAGGAAATAAATGAGCCTGGATAGAAAAGTTCATTTGTATTCTTCCATATTCTGGAACTGGTTTATTTGACAATCACATTTTTGAATTTCACTCTTTTAATTCTCTAGTGCTGTTGGCACTAGTGTATTCTTGAAGCATTTTTAAACATAGTGTTTATTTAATATTCTGCAAAATGATTTTCTATTAAAATACTATTAAACATCATATTCATACAAGGAACAATTTTAATATAATTGTGTTCAGTTTGATATGAACACTTGTATGCTTTAAACTTTATCTGATTTGGGTATTTTAAGTTAAAATCTGCCTTTCCTCACATTCTGAGATCATCTCTCTTGATCACTCTGTTATTTATTAGAGAGTGGAGTAATCCTTCTCATTATAGTGACATTCTTGATCACTCTATTTATTATAGAGTGGTATAATCCTTCTCATTATACTGACATTCCTGATCACTCTGTTATTTATTATAGAGTGGTATAATCCTTCTCATTATAGTGACATTCTCGATCACTCTGTTATTTATTATAGAGTGGTATAATCCTTCTCATTATAGTGACATTCTCGATCACTCTGTTATTTATTATAGAGTGGTATAATCCTTCTCATTATAGTGACATTCCTCTATTTATTATAGAGTGGTGTAATCCTTCTCATTATAGTGACATTCTCGATCACTCTGTTATTTATTATAGAGTGGTGTAATCCTTCTCATTATAGTGACATTCTCGATCACTCTGTTATTTATTATAGAGTGATATAATCCTTCTTATTATAGTGACATTCTCGATAGCTCTGTTAATTTATTATAGCGTGGTATAATCATTCTCATTATAGTGATATTATTATCACTGATGTACAAAGTGTATTCTGCTGTCAAATATCGCACTTTTTAGAAACATTGCAGATAAATATTAATCCTGAATGTTGAAGTAAATACATACACTATGATACTACAATGAGTTTTGACCAGCTGATGACAAAGTTAATAATTAACATTGTTGCAGCATCAGAGCTGGCTTCAGGTGCAGAAAGTACTGCTATTAAGAGAAGAGGCTATTGTACAGCATGAATGCAGTCTAGGCATCTGGACAGAATACAAAGGCAGGCCCTATGGATGATAATTTGTAGAATGGGATTTCTGGATAAAGCAGGTACAGATATGAATCACATATAGGACTGGTGAATAAAGGAACATGCTCTAAATGCAGATTAAACATGGAACACTGGGTGAAGTGTTGGCATAACAATTGGTATGAGGCAGAGAATCTCTTCTGCCACTTTGTTTTTCAATTTGTTTATAGAGCCTTTACCTCAAAAAATTAGTGATTTTTAGAAAATATATATGGATTATTTTGGAGGAGTGAAATCCAAATTTAAATTTATTTCCAGATACTGAGTATAATCTGTTACTTTTATAGTTGCAGCAGTAATCCTAAGGTCCACTGGTGGAAAACAATAGTCAAGGATGACATCATATTAAAGAAAGAGGCCTTTAATCCAATGCTGTATATGGGAAGGGTTTCTCCACATTTGACTGAGATGTAAGAATGTGATGAGGCCATGGAAAATGACGTCAGGATGACCATAAAAATATTCTATCATGTTATCTATTAAATTAGGAGGAAAGAGGCAGGATATTGCCCAGGTTGTTTTCAGCAAGGATGGTTAAATGCTTGTTTTGATTGACAATATTGATGAAAACTTGAAAGAAATATTCAAAGCACTCTTGAATCCAGTGCACATGCCCTCCTTGGAGGAGACGGTGCCAGAACCAGATGGTGGAAATTGATCCATTTTTGTAGATGACGCCACTACAGCAATTAATAAGTTCTGCTGTGGTAGTGAAAAAGACTGAACCAGTAATACTGAAGGAGTTGGTCATCACTAGGATGTCACAGCTGAAATGCCTTTTTAGTGATGCATGGAAGGCTATGACAGTACCTTTGGACTGACAGACTGCACTGATAGCCCCATTTTCACAAATAGGGACAAGAAGGTATGCTATAGTACTTAAATACTCAACCTGCCTGGGAAAGCTGGGAAAACATGCCAGGGTGCTGAAAGGAGAATTCACAAAGCAGTTGAGCCTTTGATACGGGACACACAATGGAAATTCTGTCTTGGCTGTGTAGCAGTGGATCAGCTGTTTGCCTTCGCATTCATATTTGAGCTGTTATGAGAGTTTGCGAGTACTGCCTGCATGGTTTGCGGACTTGCCCTGGAATGCACTGTAGACAGTAGTACAGCACACAAATCCTGTCACTGGTGCTGCTTGTCATCCTGTCCCTATATTTGAGACGTGGGAGATGTGTCGTCATTCTAAATGTAACGTTGAATATGATAAACATGGATCTAGGACCCCAGTAACCATGTGTCTCTTCTGGCCTTGTGTTAGTTATTTTCATGGATAGTATATTAACGTACAGCCAAGGTCTAGCGAGTAATTGCTTTAGGGGCCTACTTCTTTGTTGTCTGCAAATGGTGATATCCTTCTAGCATTAAGTGACTGAGATTAGAAGCATGAACCAAACTGATTTGCAGTTGAATGTGACATTGACAGGATAAAACTAAGCAGCTCTAACTGACAAGTCATGGGTATGTCTCAGAAATCAGTGGATCGCTATCTGCAGGTGAGGTAGAGCAGAAACCTCAGTGAAATATCCTGCAAGTCAGTGGATAGCTGTTCACAAATTAAGAGGTTTTTCTCAAAAGTGAAAGTAAAGAGGATTAAGTGAAAGCTCATCAACAAAGCTCTCAATTTATTGGCAAGTCACTAATGATAAATCACATGGATAAGACACATATGAAATTCCTTTTCATGGTAGCTGATGTAGTCTCTGTGAAAAATTGAAGATCGCAACAATCCACAAGAATCCTAGAGCCCAGACACTGCTCCTCTAAACTGAGAGGAGTCAGTGGAGGTGGTTTGGAAACTTTGTGAGGATGCCCATGGATATTTGTCATGGGAAGTGTAACAGGTAGAGACTATGGAGAAGAAACCTCATGGCAGACCCTGGAAATGTTTGATGGATTATATCTCTCTCTCTTTGCCTGACAATGCCTAGGGACACCACAGAATGAGCTACAGACTGTTGCTGAGGATAGGGCAGCCTGGTCTACCACATACAGATTTTACCATAGCAGTCATCAAAAATGGATGAACGGATGGATAGTTGAAAGGATAGATGGATAAATGGAGAGATAGGTGGGTACCTTTGAACTGTCCAGATTTTCACAGAATGTCCAGATTTTTGCCTAATATTTTTGGTCTGTTCCTCATACAATTTATGTTTTTCTAGCACATTACTGTAGATTGGAGTCACTAAATAATGAAATACATTTAAGTTTCAGACTTCATATCCTTTAGAAAATGTATGCTAATGAACATACTGTTATTCTAACAACTTTCTAAGTTTGTAAGGGCAATATTTCAAATCTGTCTTATTTTGGGCCTTTGTCCCCCCATTAATTTAGGCTTTGTCCAGATTTCTTGGGTTAGGAGGTTGAGAGATATGGTGGGTATATAGATGTAACTAATAGATAAAACAGACACCTTAGCATCTGGAATACATTCATTGCCAGTTTTAAGGACATGAGAGGCATGCATTAGCTGAGGGGTCATGCATTAACTAGGGGGTTACCAATTTAAAGGATACAATTAAAACAACACAAAATGTTTTGTATTTAATATGCTAGAATCTGTGCAGTGCTTTCTGCATTAATAAGTGACTGACAGATAACAAAAGAGGTGGAGGTGAGGAATCCCAATAAGTAGTGCTTCTGCTGTCTCTCAAAAATATTAGTATTTCCAATAAAAAATAAAAATAAAAAAAACTCTCATGGGCCTAGTCGTCTGAGTAGCTACTAGACAAATGGTTATAATCTTGTTTAGATCATCACGTCTAGGCTGTCTTTACTGAGAGTTGGTAACACTTAACTGGATGTATTACAGAACTGGAAGAAAAAAGGAGTGATATTTACAAGCAATCTTCATTTGCCAAAGCAGCAAATATTACCAAGATTACAACACCTAATACAGGTTGTGGTAAAATCTGCTGGAGTTTGCCAGATAAATATTGCAACCTGAAGGTGCAAACATTGAAAGGTAAAAAAAAAAAAAAACATTAAAAAACACAAATGGCCAAATGCCAATTAAATTCCAAACTGTAAAAAATTAAGCAAAAAGGCACATTAAATTGTCATAAGGGACTACCCAGCATGTCTACCCATTTACTCTGAGATTATATCAGTATTGGGATATGAATGAAATATTATTGGTGAATTATTCACACCCAGTATTGTTTGTTTATAATTACAAGCTCTAAGTAGCTTCAACACATATTCTAACATTTTCATTAACTTTAAAATGTATTCACTTGTCCACTCTGGCAAGTGATACTTTGGGCATGTTCATTCAGGGAAGTTACCTCCAGTTCTTTTTCCTTCTATGACTTATGCTTTTACTCATGTTGTAATAGAGTTTTTAATGCTGCATTAATATTTATAAGAAATGTTTGATGTTATGGAATTTGTATATAAATAAATGACTGAACATAGAACATATACAAACCTATCAAAGTGGTTGTGGATAACACTTATATATATACATATATATATATATATATGTGTGTGTGTGTGTATGTATATATTACCCTAACCTAAAACTGTAGAGAAGGCATTTCTGTACTGGCTCACAACAGGCAACAGAATGCCACGAGGAGAATAAAAATTCCCGCTAGACGATAGAGGGGACCAGGCCAGAAAACAAAACAGTAGTTCTATTTACAAGGATAGATTTTTAAAAAATTGGAGAATATTAAAAAGGAATACATCAGGCATGAAACTAAATGCTTCATTAAAATAAAGGACAAAGCTGAAGACCCAAGATAAGCAATTGAGTTCAGAAGACAGCAAGAAGAGCTCTCACAATACACATTGGGGTTTGTAATTATTAGGCTCAAATGTGACTCTGGGAGTGACAATAGGGACTACTGCAACTTGGTGTCATAGATTAATTCTTAATCCTGTTGTGTAATACTTGCTGGATTACTATAGACTTTGAGTAGAAAACTACTAAAGATATGGGGTGATAGTCAAAAAGTGTTAGCGCTTGTATGAAGAGATGCTTCCTGCACACTGTTTTTTAGCTACTTTCTTGTAATGTGACCAAAATGACAAGATCTTCATATTAAATACAGGCGTTTGCATTTAAATGTATTTTAGATTCAGATCTGGTCATTTTAGCTATATTCTATAACATTAGCTAAAATTCACAAAACACCAGGTCATGGTCATTTATATTTGGCATAAGTGCTAATTCTTCATGCCTATTCCCCCTACTGACTGAACCCACAGAGGTAGTGTTTGTAGTTTCTTTTATGGACATTCCAATCTTATCTGATAAGATTTAATGGGCATTCAGAAACATATAGTGCAGTGTGCTATGCTAAATAACATGGTAATTGGTGCCATGCAGGTAGGTGGTGATTCAAATACACATGTAGCTTCACCATGTTAGTGGACAAATAACACTGCAAGTATTAAATACAAATGGCCAAATAACAACATCAAAATGATTATCAGCAAGCTAACGAGAGCTGCCAGGTATTAAAATAAGAAAAATCAAATATTATGGTGCAATTCAGAATGTATAAAATAAGGGCAAAGTGCTGCAGAGACAGCCGTGCTGACCAGGATTAAGCATAGAAGGAATTCAAAAAACAGGGCAGCCTGATTTAAATCCAAGCATCAATAGTTTGCATAACAAAAGGAAGAACATTATTGCAACAATTAGGAAGTGAATAACCAGCAGGATAAAACTCACTCATCCAACTAAACAAGCAACGTGGAGAGCAAATCAAGTCTATCAAAGACAAATTTGAGGTAAAAATAGCCTTGGTGAAGGACAACCATACACCTTTATTTAACTATGTCAGCAACCTTAAAGGCGGTTTACAATAATGTGCAGAACTGTTTGTAAATGGAGCCACCCACACTGAACCAGAAGATATAGCAAATCTACTGGCTGACAAATTCACCTGAAATTTCTCTCTGTGCCAGCCATCCCTAAGGAAATACCAATGAACCAAGGGCGCCCGCAGGCAGGTGCAAGGGGGTGCACTTGCACCCCTCTGGAACCGGCTGGCCGAGAAATTAATTTAAATAAAACATTTTTTTTTTAAAGGGCATTCCTCTTTAAGAACGCCCTTTGCATCCCGTCCAGTTGCACAGACGCTACATGTGTTTGCGAACTGTTTTTGTAATCTGTGTCTGTGCGCGACTGATGGTTTACTTCCTTTTCTTTCGTGCCTACTGGAAATTTGAATTCAAGAGGATGTTCTGACTGTGCAGATGAATGTAGAAGTGAAAGGTAGGTGCGTGCGTGTGTGAGTTTAAGTGTTTAAGAGATGTGTGTGTGTGTAAGAAATAGGTAGGTAGAACTCGGAGTCTGTGGATATAAGAAGTAGGTAGAAGTGCGAATGCGTGTATGTAAGAATGAAATAGGTAGGTAAAGGCAGGACAGAGCCTACACTTTTGGATTTTTCTTAATAGACAGAAAACACAGCTGAAAGCTATACTTCTAAAGAGTTTTTTTTTTTCAATCAGGTACTAAATAATCCAAGGTGGAAGAATTTTCTAAATTTTCTGTAACCACTCCTTTTTGGGGGGGAGTTACCAGGATGCCTGTAATATTAGTTGAATATCCATTTAGACAGGTCAGACATGGGTGTTTTCTCTGTTTCTTTTATACAGGTATGTAAGAGTCTGTAATCTGGACCACTTCCAGACAGGCCCATAAATTTATACTATTGCTGTTCTTTTACATTGGATGTAGACTACGAGATGATTGTGAGGGCTTTCCTGAAGGTGTTGCAGGAAACTTTCCTCCTGTCATCCACCTCTGGTACCAGTGGAGGCAAAGGCATTTATTTTCTGCTGTTATTTTAATTTTTTCTGCATTTTCTTCTCAGTTCTCCTTAACAGGCCTCTGTTTGGGTGACTGCAGCAATTCAAACTGTTATGATTCTGCAGGCCTAAATGTAGATACCATCAGATTTGGTGACACTGGTTCTGCTTCTGGACTCAGCGCTATAGCTTTTGTGGTCAATTCCTTCTAAATCAACTATGCCATCTATGACCCCATGAGTTAGGCTCAACCATTTGGGGTGAATCTTTTTGCCATTTCTTGACTGGGTCAGCATAACAATACTTGGCTTAGACACCCTCACCCTTAGGCTTGGGCTTGCTATGCCCATCAACCTTGGGGTTTGAAGTATTGCTGTTGGAGTTTTGGCTTGGTGTCAGTTTTGGCCTTTCATGAGCTTTGGTCACAAATAGTCGGGGTCAGTGCCTTTAGCCATGATTTACTTTGATGTTGATTTTCTCAGCTACATTGCAGAGAGTAGTGCATGTTCTGTCCTTAGCACCTATTCCTGTGTTGATATTGACCTTAACCAGAGACATTTTTCTGTTACCTTTCTCAGCATCAGAGCAGAAGGCTCAAAAGGCCCCTTTGGGATCAGCAAGATGTATATGAACCAAATCTCTTCTTTTTCTTCTTCCTCTTCAGAACCTTCTTCTTTGAGAAAAGGGGTGTAGCACAGGTGCAAGAAGAGATACCTGGATTCCCTGTTAGAGTCTGTCACCCTAGATACTGATGACAGGGCTGTCACTGATTCCTTACCATCCCCTCCAGATGACTGCAAGTTAAGGAAGATCCTGGAAATGATGTGGCAAAAAGGGTGACCCACAGATTCCATGACACCCCCACACATCGGATCCCACAAAAGATCTTTAGTTCCCTCTGCATTTCTACTGCAGGATCCCGCTGCAGACAAGATGATTCTTGCTCCCATGACCACATGAGAAGAACCCAGTTCTGTGGCAACTGCTCTGAGGAAGCCAGACAAGATGCTTCAAAAGGCTAACAGTCCTTTATCTTGAGTAGAAAGGTTCTGTCACTGCGATTTCAACAATAGTGAAAGCATCTGAAGAGGAACAAAAAAAAGATGGGAATGAAATTAAAGAAATACTTCCTCCTATTTGAAAAATCCATATAGAGCTGCAGAGCACTTGCCATTTGTGTTTAACTTGTGTTTGTGTTTAACTTGCATAAATTACACTCTCCAACCTATCACCTCCTTTCCAATGCTCATTCAGGTGGAAATGTAATCTTCTAATTTAAAGAAAGGCCAACAAGGCCACAAAAAGGGAGGATACTAATACTATTCAAAGTAATATAACATCTGTCCTGTTTTGAATTAGATCTGGTATATAAAGTACTAGAAAATATCTGCTCTTGTATTGTTTAAAGCTGTGATGTTCTAGTAAGCATGAGGTACCAAAGAATAGATGATGGATTATGATTGTACTCAGAGGATAAGCTCTTAGAAGCCCAAAGGTTTCGGTATGGCTTCTGGGTATGTAGGTGACTGTGAATGCCCTCTTATTAGTGAACTTTTCTAAAGGAATTACAGCAGGCTTGTTCATAGGTTCATGGGTAAGTACTAGACTAGCTGTCCTCGTGGGCCATTTTAAACATAGCCAATTTCCCTTCCAAAGATGAGAATTAAACCCTGTATTTTGTGTTTCTGAGGTAAACACCTCAACCATTATGCCAATGCCCAACCCCTCAAAATTTGTTTAGGTTGTAGGGGAGATTTGAACCCATATAAGTGTGCATCACAAGAAGCAAAGGACAACCACATAACCCATGTGCCACAAGCCCATTTAATGATGATACATTGATATGAACAGAACTATTGTATCAAGTCTTCTGAATAGTACAATGCCGGTGTTGTGTTTGTTTCATTCCCCATTATACCCATGAACACTTGTTCTTTTAATGTTAGTCTGTAATGTGTCATCAGCTAAATAAGTTATGTTGTTCTGTGACATGCTGAAACTTTCTCTTTATTTTAATGAATATGTGCCTTGTTTTGGTAATAATTACATAACATTCTGTGCTGTTATTAATATCTGTGCCATAACGATTTTTGTCACAAATACCATTGTATGTTCTGTCAGCCACCACTCAGCCAATTTAAGCCAAGTTACTTTGATAAATGAAAGTACATATTTTTATAATGAAAAGAAATTATAATCTTAGTCAAAATTTTGTTGCATGACTCATGTTCTATTTTACTTTCAACCAGTCACATTTAACTCTCCAAGGTGTTGACAGAAACCTGTCACAGGTGTTCTACAGTCCTTGTGTTCCTAATCACAACTAATCACTGACTAAGCATACTCTACTCACTTAAAACACATACACACACCTACCTTTACCTATCTACTTCTTTTACTAGAGCTCCCGAATGCTGTGTTCTGCCACTGTCACCTTCTGAAATATTAACTCTCATTAAAATATATAAGTTTCTCCAGAATGCCCTTATCAGTGGCTGGTCATATTAACTTTACCGTTGCTAAGTCTCTTCTTGCCAAGATATTAGTTCATTACTATCCATGTCCTGAAATAAAAATGCAACTTTTTTCCCTTTAAATTTCATATTAGAAGACAATCCATCACCGTTTGTCAGCCTTCTACCCAATACTTTCTCTGCAGAATCATCAGTATTCAACCTCCCTGATCTGTTGTTACCACTCTAAGCTTCTAGTTTCCTCTGTTCCCTGCCTGAGATATGCCTTCACATTATCTGACTGCAAATTGAAATTATGACATACATCATTTTCTGGTGGATTGCAGGCTTGTTGCATTTCTAGGAGACTTGGGACATCTGATGTGATGTGATGTGCTCACCACAGTGTTCTGATGCCAACTGTATTACACCTCCTTACAATCTCTAGTGTTGTCATTGTGTGATGCTGTCTAAAAAGCTGATCTTTCACACTGATAGTGCAGACTCATCCTTAGTTAATAAATTGCATAGTGACACTGCCATGATTTTTTGACTGCAGGAAACTGATTAATATAATATACTAAACATTTGGCCCGTGCATGTTGACAGCTGTCATTATTTGGATGTGTAAGAACATTTGTTTGCTTAAATTTGGCGAGTTCATGCCTGATAAAATATAAAAAGGTAGTTTTTTTTTTTTATGTTCGAGTTTTCGGAAACTAGATCATATGGTCCCGACTGTATGACTTTAGAGTTCCTAAAACTTGGCAATCTGATCTAGATACACCAAATCACTTTTGTACAGCAATTTTATTGAACAGTAAATGTATCCAAATGAAAAGACTGAAAAGGGGGGCCTGATATTAGAACAATAAGGGGGCAAATACAAACAAAATATTTAAATGTGCACGTGTGTGTGTGTGTGTGTGTGTGTGTGTGTGTGTGTGTGTATATATATATATATATATATATATATATATATATATATAATGTGTGTGTGTATGTATATAGATACCCACGTGTTTATATATACAGTCTCAACCTCTTAGAGCAAAAAATCTGGACAAAGCCTAAAATGATGGAGGGGGGGGGGCAAATAGGGACAGATTTTAAATATTGCTCTTACAAACTTAGAAATTTGATAGAATAATAGGTTTTGCATTGGTATAAAATTTCTGAAGGATGTGGAGTCTTAAACTCAAATGTTAGTCATTATTTAATGACTTCAATCCTCAGCTACTTGACAGAAAAGTACAGATTTTAGGAGGAACACAAAAAATATGAGGCAAGAATCTGGACATTCTGCAAAAATCTGTACAGTTGAGAGGTATGATGGTGCTTACTACAGTATTAAGTTTTCTTTGCATAAACATGTACAAAAGCAAAAATCAACTAGTTTTATATATTTATTGTTTGTTGTTGTCCAGGTTAGCATGATACACATGTCAATCATTGGTGTAGCTGAAACACGTCAGAAATTTTTTTTTTGTTTTAATCCCATACCTGACACTTTTTTTTTTTTTTTGTTCAGTAACATCATTGATAGAAGATCTGCAAGATATTGACTACAAAGGCAGTAGTAGCCTATCAGAGACTTTAGGTTGTTTTATAACTTCAAAGCCGATGCATCAGCCAAGAAGCGAGCATTCAGATATAGTAGCAATATGATGTAGTTCATTACTGACAGCAATTTGTTTTCGAAATTCTTCATGTTCTAGGTTTTGCATAATTTTAGGATGCAGATAAAATAAGTTGAACTGAGCAGTGTTACTGCTGGAAAAGCAAGACATCAGTGAAGAAACTAATGAGTCAAGATAGGAAATATAAATACTCATTCTGTAATAACTCTCAAAATCCACGGCTACTGTGTTTGCTCGGTGTGTCGAATACAAATCCTTGGCAACACTAACTCAATACCAAGTTTATCTGCTAGTGATCTTGCATGACTGAGAATGTCATTCCTAAAGTGCTCTTCAGCATGGTTACGGTGCTCCTTGAATATTTCAATAAGTCTGTTGATGTGTTGTTGAGCCTTTACTATATCAAGTTGAACAGACTGCAACATCTGGGCAACGGGCTCAAGAACTGATGAGTAATTTGCAATAATAAAGAGAGAAATCAGAAACTTGCATGAAGAGCAAGCACTGAGTAACATATGTGCATTTTGTCTGGTTTCACCAGCAGAGCTCTTCTGAAGATTAGCCAGGCAGTCAAATATTTTCTCAAAGTTCTGACTAAACACAAGAATGGATCTATATTTCTTGATCCATCGTGTCTCACACAGAAGAGGTATATTTGGTATCAATGCTCGTCATTTTGGACTGTCACGGAAAAAATTAATAATCTTCTTGATAACACCAACAGCACTACTTATTTCAGGAACATCATTCAGATCATTGACTACAAGGTTTAGTCTGTGAGACGCGCAGTGGATAAAGGCTGTTTTTGGATACTTTTCATGAATCTTTGCCTGAACACCATTCTGGATGCTTGCCATTATGAAGCAGCCATCATAGCCTTGTCTGAGTAATTTTTCCAAGTCTAGACCATACTTTATGTATTCACTGACAATGACGTTTGATACAGACTGTGCATCTCTCGCAACATTGGGAACAAAAACTGTAAACTCTTCTCGAATACAATCATCATTAACAAACTGAATGCCCAATGACAGCTGCTCAATGCCTGAGATATCTGCAGTTTCATCTGCTAATACACTAAATCCAACTGCCCTGTTCACTGCACAAACAATCTCCTTTTGAAGTACGTTTGCATTCTGTCAACAGTTCATTTTGCACCCTATGGGATGTGTACCGATCATTTTCTGCAGCTGTTTCACTGTGCTATTTCAATATTGTGTTGCCAGCTTCAATACAAAAATCTAACAAGTCACAAAAATGTCCACCAGAGCCTTCTTTTCCACGGAGGGGAATGTCATGGGTTGCACAGTAAATAATGGTAGATAAAATTGGTTCCAATTTATTTCAGTTCTCTGCAATTTGTTTTGCTACTACTGCATCTAGCTGTAGAATAACAGCTGTTTCTGGCTTCTGTCGTGTACGAGAAAAATTGGCAGCATCTTCAGTAGAACATTTGTGCCATGATGATTGCATGTGATTTCTTGCAGACTCATTGAAGGCATTACACTTTGTGCACACAATAGTGATGAAGCAGCTTGCAACCTATGGTGAAGTGACTGAGGAAATAATACACAAGTTAAGCAGAGTAGGCCTTTCAGGAGAGGAGAATATGCAAGCCACGGTGAGTACTGAGACAACCAACTATATCTGAATGTAATTGGTTAATAAATAATGACATGCATTTCAGTTTCAGATTTCATATTATTTAGAAAATGCATTCTAACACAAATCCATATATTCTAGCAACTTTCTAAATGTGTCCCTAGTTTTGGGCCTTTGTCCCCAGCATTGTAACAGGCTTTGTCCAGATTTCCTGTGTTAAGAGATTCAGAGGTATGGTGTGTATGTGTGTTTGTATGTCTGTATAAACAGAAGGTAGGTAGCATACCCCTCAGCTGTCCAGGTTTTTGCAGAATGTCCAGATTTTTTGCCCCATATTCTTCCTAAAAAGGATTGAAGTTGCTAAATAATGATAGACATTTGAGTTTTAGATGTCATATCCTATAGAAAAATGCATACTAACATCATCATCTTCTTTCGGTCGCCACAACAGATCATCTGTTTCCATTTCTTCCTGTCTTCTGCATCTTGCTCTGTCACACCAACCACCTGCATAACCTCTCTCACCACATCCATAAACCTTATCTTAGGCCTTCCTCTTTTCCTGTTACCTGGTAGCTTCATCCTTAGCATCTTTTTCCCAATATACTCAGCATCCCTCCTCAGCACATGTCCAAACCAACGTAATCTTGCCTCTCTGGCTTTGTCTCCAAACCTTCCAACCTGGGCTGACCATCTAATATACTTATTCCTAATCCTGTCCACCCTCATCACACCCAGTGCAAATCTTAACATCTTTAACTCTGCCACATCCAGCTCAAACTCCTGCCTTTTTGTCAGTGCCACTATCTCCAACCCATATAACATAGCTCGTCTCACTACCCACTTGTAGACCTTCCCTTTCACTCTTACTGGTACTCGTCTGTCACAAATCACTCCTGACACTCTTCTCCACCCACTCCATCCTGCCTGTACTCTCTTCTTCACCTCTCTTCCACACTCACTGTTACTCTGAACTATTGATCCGAAGTATTTAAACTCATCCACCTTTGCCACCTCTACTCCTTGCATCCTCACCATTCCTCTATCCTCCCTCTCATTCACATACATATGTACTTTTCCATTATCGGGGTAACAGTTCTAATGAGCTTGCAATGATCGCAATTCAGATGTTTATATAACAGTCGTAATGATTAATACATGAATACAGCTTGGTTACAAGTTTTCTAGACTTTATCAATATATTTACTGCCATGCACAGTATCAGTATATGCAGTCAGTATATGCAGTCAGCAAATGAAATTCATTTTCAAGTGACAGCGTTATCCGTGGTTGTTAACCTCCATATTATAGAAGGTGGTTTACACAGCAACAGCACATAAAGAGGAAACATACAGGCAGATAAAAAGAGTTTCATGAGTCAAGGTGGGAAGTAAGACTTCTTTTATAAACCGATCGTTACCTGCAACCACTTCCTTTTATTGACAGCTGACTTAACTAGAAACTCAAGGAGACCACAAGGGACACCTGACAAATCTCATCATTTTACCAAGAAGTCTTACTTCCTGGAGTTCTACACTTACACATCACTATGTCTTGGTATCCATAAGCAATCTGTCCTGTATGCTGGATCCTGCTTGAAAGACAGCAAAATACAGCAATCAGATAAAAGAGTGTTAGCGAGTTCACCCAATCCGATAATTTAGCAAGCAGGCATATAATATTTACTTTCTGTGCTTAGTATCTTGTGTTTTTTTTTTTTTTGTCATGTAGACAAGTTAACGTTTGTCATACATGTAAGCCACAGGAGAGCAAGTTGTTCTTTTTGTCAAATGCAGATAATGCGTCTGCATATATGTTTAACTATTAACTTTCCCGTTTGTGTGTTTCGCATATATCAGTTCACATTCCAGTATCTTGGTAAGGAGCTTGCAATGATCTGCAGTACTTGGCTTAAATAAGTGTGACTTCATAGTACAGACACAGACACAGAAGAGAAATTAGTGACACTGAAAGCAAAGGTAAAATTACCGCTGAAGTAAACTAAAAGCCACACACATCATTAATAAACAGCAGCACTTAAAAATACAAGTACATCACTTTTAAACATATTTATATCATCAAACAAATCACATTTTCAGATGCGACAGCATGGTAACATTCCAACCGCTCAGTACATGTGTTGCCCCGATAACGGAAAAGTACCCACACATATATTATGTCTTAGTCCTGCTGACCTTCATTCCTCTTCTCTCTAGAGCATATCTCCATCTCTCCAGGGTCTCCTCCACCTGTTCCCTACTCTCACTACAGATCACAATGTCATCTGCAAACATCATAGTCCATGGGGACCCCTGTCTGATCTCATCTGTCAACCTGTCCATCACCATTGCAAATAAGAAAGGGCTCAGAGCTGATCCTTGATGTAACCCCACCTCCACCTTAAACGCATCTGTCACTCCCACCGCAGACCTCACCGCTGTCACACTACCCTCGTATATATCCTGTACCACTCTTACATACTTCTCTGACACTCCTGACTTCCTCATACGATACCACAACTCCTATCTAGGCACCCTGTCATATGCTTTCTCTAAGTCTACAAAAACACAATGCAACTCCTTCTGACCTTCTCTGTACTTCTCCATCAACACTCTCAAAGCAAACATCGCATCTGTAGTGCTTTTTCCCAGCATGAAACTATACTGCTGATCACTAATCATCATGTCCCTTCTCAACCTAGCTTCCACTATTCTTTCCCATAACTTCATGCTGTGACTGATCAGTTTAATCACTCTGTAGTTACTACAGATCTGCAGATCACCCTTATTCTTAAAAATCGGTACCAAAACACTTTCTCCATTCCTCAGGCATCCTCTTACTTTCCAAGATTTCATTAAACAATCTAGTTAAAAATTCCACTGCCATTTCACCTAAACACCTCCATGCATCCACAGGTATGTCATCTGGACCAACAGCCTTTCCATTCTTCATCCTCTACATAGCTATCCTTACTTCCTCCTTGCTAATCCACTGTACTTCATGATTCACTATCCCCACATCATCCAACCTTCTCTCCCTCTCATTCTCTTCATTCATCAACCCCTCAAAGTACTCTTTCCATCTGCTCAACACACTCTCCTCACTTGTGAGTATGTTTCCCTCATTATCCTTTACCTGCTGCACATCTTTCCTAGCTCGGTCCTTCTGTCTAGCCAATCGGTACAGGTCCTTTTCTCCCTCCTTAGTGTCCAACCTTTCATACAACTCGTCATACGCCTTATTCTTAGTCTTTGCCACCTCTCTTTTTGCCATGCACCTCATCTCCTTATACTCCTGTCTACTTTCTTCATCTGTCTGACAATCCCACTTCTTCTTTGCAAACCTCTTTCTCCGTATACTCTCCTGTACTTCTTCATTCCACCACCATGTCTCCTTATCGTCCTTCCTCTGTCCAGATGTCATACCAAGCACCTTTCTAGCCATCTCCCTTACTAGCTCTGCTGTAGTTACCCAGCTATTTGGTAACTCTTCACTGCCACCCAGTGCCTGACTTAACTCATCCCTGAACTCCACCTCACAATTACCCTTTTTAAATTTCCACCATTTGATCCTTGGTGCTACCCTCACACTCCTCCTCCTCTTCTTGATCACCAATGTCATCCTAAACCACCATCCTATGCTGCCCAACTACACTTCCCCGGTCACCACTTTACAGTCTCCAATCTCCTTCAAACTGGCCCTCCTGCATAAGATGTAATCCACCTGTGTGCATCTTCCTCCACTCTTGTATGTCACCCTATGCTCCTCCCTCTTGTTAAAATACGTATTCACCACAGCTATGTCCATCCTTTTTGCAAAATCCACTACCATCTGACCTTCTGCATTCATTTGTTTAACACCATACCTACCCATCACTTCGTCATCCACTCTGTTCCCTTCACCGACATGCCCATTGAAATCTGCTCCAATCACCACTCTCTCACCCTTGGGTTCAGTCATCACCACTTCATCCAACTCACTCCAAAATTTTTCTTTCTCATCCATCGCACACCCAACTTGTGGAGCATATGCACTAACAACATTCATCATTACACCATCAATTTCCAGCTTCATAAACATCACTCTATCCGACACTCTTTTCAACTCAAAAACACTCTTAGTATACTGTTCCTTCAGAATAACTCCTACACCATTTCTCCTCCCATCCACACCATGATAAAACAATTTGAACCTACCTCTGATACACCTAGCCTTACTCCCCTTCCATCTGGTCTCTTGCACACACAATATACCAACCTTCCTTCTGTCCATCATATAAAATGCATACTAACATAAATCCTGCTATTCTAGCAATGCTCTAAGTTCATGAGAGTAATATTTATAATCTGTCCCTATTTATGTTGGGCTTTGTCCAGATTTCTTGCAGAGGTTGAGGTGTGTGAGAGAAAGTGAAATGCCCTATTTAGAGTTAGCAGGTGGAATTTATTTTCAAGTGTATTTTCAAGGAATTGTGAGCTTCAAGGGAAGAGAAGTTTACTGCTGCTCATGCTAAGTCTGCTTAAAATGTGCAACTGTTTTGTTTAGCAAATGGTATCATTATTGTGGTATAGAATTTTAAAGCAGTGTTAGTAGTACAGCAGGTAGCATACTTGCATCTTGATGCAGGGGGCTATAGGTTCTACTCCCACAGCATGTAGATTTGTATTTTAAGGGGGTGGAGTGCTGCAGTCCTGGCTATGTCCTCCTTTGGATGAGATGCCTGATAACTATGAACTTATTTTTCAGCTTACCACCCATTCTGTATTGCAAATATACCAGTTTACCATTTTTAATGTAACATAGGCAATGTATTCTTCAAGGGCAGCAGGCACTGAATTTGTTGATGAAATGCTGAAACATAAAGTTGTTTTCTAGCAACAACCTCTTCATTAGTTTCAGATCTCTATAATGTGGAATTATTCAGATGACTTTTACTTCTGCAGAGATTGTGCGTACTGACTGACATTGATGGATTGTAATGACAAACGTTTGTGGCCTTTTATGGTTGAAATGTTTTGAATTGGGCAGTTTGTCATTATTGGTTTATATGTTTTGTTTCATTGCTTACTGGAAAAACATTCAAAACTATAAATTTAAAACACAGTCTAACAAGTGGTGCTGTATTATAGAAGGGATATAATTAAATTATTTTATATTATAATTAATACAATCTGTATATATTATAATCATATGTATAAATATGTGCACTTCTTATGCATGGCTACTCTTGCTTATCACAGTAACAGGAAGGATACTGTAATGGCTGTGTCAAGAAAAAAGGTCTAAAGCTTTTAGTTAAGCATATAATGAAGTTGTTCACATCAGTGATAATGCAGACCCAGTTTCATATAACTAAGGGTCAACCACACAAAATCAGAAAACACCCAGAATTTCCCTTGCCCATTCAGTAAAACTAATCTTGAAAAAATAATTAATAATGTGCATATATTAGGGCTATTGGAATTATCTATAAAAAGATGAAGTGATGATTTGCAACTATGTCAATGTTGGGATTATGAAGAAATGCTTGATTAAGCATTAATTAAAAGATATACATAATTTAGTGAATGCACATAGTTTAAGTTAAATACAGCTATAATGTGTCGTACATTCAGAGCACAGAACGCCAGCTTTTATTTAAACAGCAACTTGTGTTACTGAGAGTTAATCTTGGAAGCCAAAGAACACTAGTTGTTGTGTCTTTCGGCTTTTCCCCGTTAGGGGTCGCCACAGCGGAACTCCGGTCTGCTAATGATTGGTAGTTGATTTTTACGTGCCGAGTTACCAGCCCTGACGCACAACCTTCAACAAAGGTACGCCCATTTACGCATGTCTCCACGCAGAAAACGCTCTAGCTGAGAATCGAACCGGACAGCATCTTACTGTGAGGTGACAACGCTACAGCAGCACCACCACCGCGGAAGCCAAAGAGCACTAGTGTTATAAACTAATCTGTTTAAATCTGTATAATCTGAACAGGCTCATGGGACTCAGTTTAGTGTCCTACATGAAAAATACTGAGCTAATGAACACTATTCCCCAGTAGTTGTTTCTAAGTCACTTACAAATAAATAAATAAAATGAGGGGAAGTATTTTGAGGTAAAACAAATATCTTGTCTTTATGGTAGGTAAAAAGTAAAACTCTTTTAGTACCCAAGTAAATAAAATGATTATTAGCAATAAATGAGAAATTACTCCAGTATAGAAAACTGAACAGCCAAGCCTTATTGATCAGAATTCAAAAGGGCTGCCAGCTGAAAGTTCCCTTGAGTTAGTTGCAATGTACATGGGGTATGTAAAACAACTTATCACTGATTCCTAATTAAATCCAGATATCTGTAATCATTGTAGAAGTAAAGCATAAAACAGTATGCACACTAAGAATTTTGACAGTGTTTATGTCAACTGGGGAGAAATAGCCAAGTAATGGGACCCTGTAATGGCTGCGTGGGGGAGGGGGCTGCATGAGTGGAGGGGGTGGGGCTATGTGGGTGGAGGGGGTGGGGCTTTGTGGGTGGGGCTCTGGGTTTGCACCCCCCCCTGCAAAAAATCCTGCGGGCTCCCTTGCAATGAACATACCCCCTCCCACAACTATCATTAGTATTTCAGTGGATACACAGACGGTTGGAAGAATTAGTGAGTAGTGTTATGTTCAATCGTGTTATGCAATATTATAAACTCCTTGTTACCATGCAGTTATAGTGTTATGTTAAATGGTGTTATGCAACACTGTAAACTCCTTGTTACCATGCAGTTATAGTGTTATGTTCAATGGTGTTATGCAACATTGTGAACTCCTTGTTACCATGCAGTTATAGTGTTATGTTCAATGGTGTTATGCAACATTATAAACTCCTTGTTACCATGCAGTTATAGTGTTATGTTCAATGGTGTTATGCAACATTATAAACTCCTTGTTACCATGCAGTTATAGTGTTATGTTAAATGGTGTTATGCAACACTGTAAACTCCTTGTTACCATGCAGTTATAGTGTTATGTTCAATGGTGTTATGCAACATTGTGAACTCCTTGTTACCATGCAGTTATAGTGTAATGTTCAATGGTGTTATGCAACATTGTGAACTCCTTGTTACCATGCAGTTATAGTGTTATGTTCAATGGTGTTATGCAACATTGTGAACTCCTTGTTACCATGCAGTTATATTAATGGGATACAATTTGATGAGCCGCATTTGTATGTTAATTACTTCATGCTTAGATGTCAATGCTGTTCTAATATTTCTATATCGATAGTATGAATACTGATGTGGTTGATAGAACAGGTGCTTTTACACATACTTTACTTTTTTCTGTTAATGTTAATTTTCATTGTTTTTATAGAGTGAATAAATTATAACTTGCAGTTATGGCTTCAGTCATGTCTTATATCTACTGCTTCCAGGGTAGATTCTGCATCACATGAATCTGAACTGGATGAAAGGGAGTATAGAATATGTATTTGGTATACAGATAAAAAAAAACTGCTTTTTAGTGAACTCTGTGAAACCTAGTACTACATACTTATATAAATACATTTCTTATTATGTAATTAACAACATAACATGTTAGATTGTAGAAGACCTGGATATGAAAAATGTATTTTAAAGAGCCATGTGCTTGCAGGAGCATTAAAATGCCCAAAGCTGGGGCAATGGGGCTGTGAACCTGGAACCTAGAAGGCACAGTCATCACTGCAGAAGAGGTGCTGATAGATGTCTGTATGTGGTAGTGCGAAGCATTTACACAACCACAATCACAGCTGGAGAGGCTAAAATGACAGTGTCTGTGAGTTAGAAACTAGCAAGATGCTGTTATCTGTCTTTGCTACAGTGTTGACACAATTTAGCAAAGTGCTGTTACACAGGTGTATAACAGATCTTTACTTAGCTTGAAGACCTTATTTTTTGGCAAGCGCACTGTATCTTATGCTATTTGATTACAGCAAATGCTTTGTAAATTTTGTATACTGTGCTATGTATTGTGCTGGAGCCCTTCTCCCAAGGTCTCCTCTGAAAAAAGGCATTGTCCAGTCAGACTTTCCCAGTCAACAAAGAAAAAATAAATTCACCCATACATACATACATAAATGTAAATGACAGTCAGATGATGAGGAGCTAGCTATTATTGCTCTATGCAACATATAAACAAAAGTGTTCAGCTTACTTTGAACCTAACCCCCAAATTTCTCAGGGAACTTTTGCTTTTGTTTGTTCCTTAGCTTCAAGCTGGTGGTGCTGGTGGGGTGCCAAAGGGAGGATTTGCCCTGGCCACCAAATGATCCAACTCCAGCGCTGACATTGCCATCACTTCTACTGAAATGGCCATCCGCAGTATGCGCATGTCTGATGAAACAATATTGTTTGTAGCACATTTTCAGGTATTCGAAGTAGTACTACAGATAATAACTTAATGGTGATTGGACATGGGAAACTGAGAAAAAAATCCTGAATTTTAATCATTTTTGGTTCATTTTATAATACCCATGAGTTTGTTCCTCGATATGATATCTGTGAATGACAGAAAAATATTGTACTTTCTATAATAGTACATGCTACTATTGGTCTGCTTTTCTAAACACTTAATTTAACTGTTAGTCAAAATACCAGAACTACTAATAAAGAGAAACTCTACCCAACCCTAGTGCATATCCACATTCATGACTGTCACAGTTATTTGCAAAACATGAACCTGTTTTGTCCCATGTCTAGAGACCTAGCAGCATCACCTTTACATCAAACAATGAAAAAATGTGGCTTTTGTACAAATTATAAAAAAAACCAATATTTCTATATTCGAACTGCTGGCATTCTTACACAAATGAATATTTAGATGCGACTGGTTGTCATCACAGAATGAAAAGCTGTCTATAAAATGGGGTCCTTATACCCAAAAGCCATTGGTTTTGGTTTCCTCAGTCCTTGTTTTGGCTGCTATGCATCTCTGAGCAAGTTAAGTGCTCCTCAGTCTCTTCCTAAAAACAGATAGTTGACCTTGGTGTGTTTACCTGATTAACAAATAAATACAAAAGCCAAAATGGAATTAAGCACAGTAGCACCAGTTGCCCAGAGTATAATCACTATGGGACCAAATGACACAGAGCACCAGTGGCCCTGAGTATAATTACTATCGGCCAAATGACACAGTAGTACCAGTGGTCATGAGTATAATCACTATAGGACCAAATGACATAGTAGCACCAGTGGTCCTGAGTATAATCACTATGGGACCAAATGACACAGCAGCACCAGTGGCCCTGAGTATAACCACTATAGGACCAAATGACACAGTAGCACCAGTGGCCCTGAGTATAATCACTATGAGACCAAATGACACAGTAGCACCAGTGGTCCTGAGTATAATCACTATGGGACCAAATGACACAGTAGCACCAGTGGCCCTGAGTATAATCACTATGGGATCAAATGAACCAGTAGCACCAGTGGCCCTGAATATAATCACTATGGGACCAAATGACACAGTAGCACCAGTGGCCCTGAGTATAATCACTGCGGGACCAAATGACACAGTAGCACCAGTGGCCCTGACTATAATCACTATGGGACTAAATGAGAGAACTTAGAAGGAAGAAAAGACCCCATATTTCAGATGTTTCACCTGTTTCACTTCTGAAAGAAGGAGATGTAACATTTCTTTTTGTACATAATTTGATGTGTCCCACATTTATCAGGTAATATATAGGTACTATTTAACAGTACTGTACTTTTTTAACTTAATACTATGGCTGTCTATGTCTAAACTAGTTTGAATTTGTTAGATTATTGTTTTGAAACATCTGGGGCTTGTTACTCAATGCATTGACCAAATTAGGCAAAAACAGATTCTGTTCATCTCTGTTTCTATTCAAACTTCATATAATGAAATCTTTCCAATTTATTACAAGCAGGCTAAACAGCAGGATATCCACCTACAGCCTTGGGTCTCACCCCTCTGAGCTATGTCTTTAAACTCAGTGTTACAAATATCACTGCTCTGGCCACACCTCTGGCCACACCTTTTCAATCGTGACATCAACACTTTGCAAATCACTACTTTCCAAATAAAAAGATCACAACTCTCACCCCTCTGAGCTATGTCTTTAAACTCAGTGTTACAAATATAACTGCTCTGGCCACACCTTTTCAATCGTGACACCAACACTTTGCAAATCACTACTTTCCAAATAAAAAGATCACAACTCATGCACCAAATGTCAAGTTGAATTTGAAAAAAAAAACCTCAAACTAGAAACTAAATATATTTATGTTTGCAAGAGCTCCATTGCTTAATTATTCAATCACTACAATGTCTACCTAGCTCACTGTGTTAACTGACAAAGATCTCTACTTCTGCTTTCACTTCCTACCTTATACTGCTGCCTTCAGCTCAGCTCCTTTCCTTTAAACCTCAGACTTTCCTGTTTCTCATCTTCTCCACCCCCTACTTTGTCATATACTATACCTTTGTACAAAATGCAACTTCCTTAACATCTAGCAATGGCTGAAGACCTGTATACCAAAAGGCATAATAGTGTGGCAAGACTGTTGAATTGGGGATTGTACAAACTTTATAATACTGAAGTAGTTGAAAAACATTAGAAACATCAGCCACAGAGTATCATAGAAAATTATGAAGTTTATATCATGTGGGATTATCTATTACCAACAGTTCAGAAAAATTGATGTGAGAAAAATAGATATAGTGGTTTATGAAAAGAAGACAAAAGTAGCATTAATAATTGAAATTGCTACACCCAGTAACTACAGTGTCTTATGTACAGAAAGACACAAAGTTATAAAATACCAGAATTTGCAGGCAGAAATGAGGGCAATGTGGAAGGATACCCAGACAGTTCCAATAGTGGTAGGAGCAATGGGTTTTATAAAAAAGAATTTGCAGTCATACTTAGATATGTTATCGATAAATGTAACTCCATATGAACTGCAGAAGGAGTCAGTACTAGGCACACTGCAGGTGTTGTGAAGAGCACTTCCGGCTAATGTCAAAGGCTGAAGTAATAATAATTTCATGAACTTTAATAATATTTTGACTTAGGAATGTGGTCCATTCCCACCATGGTATTAGAAACCCAAAAGACATGGAGAAATTAATTTATTATGTAATCCTAATTACATATAGCTCAATGTATGCATACATTTTAGACTTTCACAGCAAACAAATGTATCCATTGGTTGCCTGTAATCATTTTACTAAAACTTTTCTAAAATGACCTACTTCTGAGATTTGTCAGTATGGAGTATTACCACAGGACTTGGCTGAGGAAACCTATAGTGGAGCACTTCCATGTGCTGGAAATCAAACGTTAAGTAAAGAGGTAAAATATAGTTCAGATTCTTACAAAATGGTGCAGCAAAAAGTAAAATAATTCAGAATTCCTCCTATTTTCTCAAATGCATATTTGGCAGAATTCCTCCTCTTATCTTCTACAATGCACGTTTGGCAGAATTCCTCCTCTTATCTTCTACAATACACGTTTGGCAAAATTCCTCCTCTTATCTTCTACAATGCACATTTGGCAGAATTCCTCCTCTTATCTTCTACAATGCACGTTTGGCAGAATTCCTCCTCTTATCTTCTACAATGCACATTTGGCAGAATTCCTCCTCTTATCTTCTACAATGCACGTTTGGCAGAATTCCTCCTCTTATCTTCTACAATGCATATTTGGCAGAATTCTTCCTCTTATCTTCTACAATGCACATTTGGCAGAATTCCTCCTCTTATCTTCTACAATGCACATTTGGCAGAATTCCTCCTCTTATCTTCTACAATGCACATTTGGCAGAATTCCTCCTCTTATCTTCTACAATGCACTTTTGGCAGAATTCCTCCTCTTATCTTCTACAATGCACGTTTGGCAGAATTCCTCCTCTTATCTTCTACAATGCACGTTTGGCAGAATTCCTCCTCTTATCTTCTACAATGCACGTTTGGCAGAATTCCTCCTCTTATCTTCTACAATGCAGTTTTGGCAGAATTCCTCCTCTTATCTTCTACAATGCATGTTTGGCAAAATTCCTCCTCTTATCTTCTACAAGGCACTTTTGGCAAAATTCCTCCTCTTATCTTCTACAATGCAAGTTTGGCAGAATTCCTCCTCTTATCTTCTACAATGTACATTTGGCAGAATTCCTCCTCTTATCTTCTACAATGCACGGTTGGCAGAATTCCTCCTCTTATCTTCTACAATGCACATTTGGCAGAATTCCTCCTCTTATCTTCTACAATGCAAGTTTGGCAGAATTCCTCCTCTTATCTTCTACAATGCATATTTGGCAGAATTCCTCCTCTTATCTTCTACAATGCATGTTTGGCAGAACGGCTTCCATTATTTTCTTGAATGCATGTTTGGCAGAATTCCTCCCCATGTTCAACATTGATGATAATTATTCATGTAGTACTACATATGTGGATTTGGCTGAAACAAAAATAACAGACACATTGTTTTTTATAAGATGACTGTCCTGTGCCCACAATGTAATATTGCTAACACCAAAGTCATACCACAAAAAAGTATGTGCAGTTTCAATTCTGTTTAGCCATTTTAGTGTCAGTCACCTCTAATTTCTACTGAATGCTGCTTTCATTTCAGATAATACCCTCAAGCAGAAAGGTTAGCCAGGAGTTGGGTACATGTAGTATTTCAGCTAAAAATGTTGTGTTGTTTTAACCTAGATTTTTGTTACATTAGCCTATATTCCAGGCTACACTGGCTATTTTAATTGCACGTGGGTTAATTACACAAGTGAAGAATGCAGAAGATTATTATTGATCATAACTTACTGTTTGACAAATTAACTGAAATAGACATTAGTGATCATGCAAAACCTTGGTTTGTAGACTTTCACACCTATAGATCCTTCAAAGTGAAAGTAGGTACCACCACTTTTGAAACAGCTCCTCTGATGAAAAGAGGTCTCCAGGATTCCACTTTAGCCCCACTGCATTTTTCTGTATTTATCAACAAAATCCCATCTGATCATCCTCAGATACCTCTAATTCTTTATGCAGATGACATGGTCATCTACAGGTCAAACAAATCCCACTCTGTTATACAAAATCAGCTCCAATATAACCTCCAAACCCTCATCCAGTGGCTAATAGGCAAGAAAGATATACTCAATCCCTCAAAAACAAAAGCAGTGCTATTTGCAACCAAAAAAAAATAGCCAAAGCACCCAGCTTCCTTAATATTAAAGATGTTAACAATATCACCATAAAAGCTACCCCATCCTTCAAATACCTTGGTATTTGGCTAGACTAATCTCTTAGCCTTCAACAACACATTCAAAACATATGCAAAAAGACCAAAACACTACTGTTCTTGATAAACAAGCTATCACCTCTTCTGTCCAAGCCTGCCAAAGCTGCCAGAGGTAAAGACATACTGTTAACTCAACTCAAGTATAGGCAACACATTACAACTGCAACCTCAAAGAAAAATGCCGCCACAGTACAGATCATCTCCAGTAAAATGTAGCAGTTCATTACTAACTCCCCCAATAATGAACACCACTGCCTTACTCTCCCAAAGCTAAATGACTCCCAGTACATTTGAGAGCCAGCCTCCTACTAGATAACTAATTCACAAAGCCCTTTCTCCTGTGATATCATCCCCCTTACTCATAAACTTTTCACCACAATACCTTATTCCTGTGTGGAAGGGACTGTTCCCATACAGCACGGCAGCACATCATGCATATTCATGAAGGGGTGCTGCCATGCTGTTAAACAGACATGGTTCTGTGTATGAGTGCAGGAGGTGTGTCTGAGAGCAGTGCTCTCACAAAACACACACCCCTTGGACACTTCAGAATTGCCGTTTGGCAATTTAAAATGAGCAAGAACACTCATAACACCCCCAACCAGTCAGGGTAAGAAATCTGGTCAAAGGCATAAGGGATAATAGCCCCTACCAAAGCCAAAGTTGATAGAATAACACATGTAGCATAAGCACATAGTGCACACCTCCCAACCTGTCAGAGTAAGGAATGTGGACAAAGCCATAAGGGACAATTGCTCCACAAAGCAGAAAGGTGATAGAATAACAGGCTCAACATTAGCATGGATATTCTGAAGGGTAAAAATAATAAAATGCAACAAATGTATTTTTTATACATTCAATAAAGTTTAAGCATAGCTGCGTGGGTGTTCCTATTGCTTAGCTACACTTAGTCCAGCTTAAATAGCACAAGATGTTAAATAGCAAGATTCCTGCCTTTCCTGTAACTAGTCTAGTCCAGATACAGATTTGCTGTATCCAGGACTGTTTGTAAGCTTCTGAGCCCCCCAAGCCTTTCTGTGTTGGAGGGAAGCCTTCTACCTTATCAGTTGGAGTGGTAAGCGTTAGCTAGCCTATCTACCAAAAGAGGAATGGTTTTTTTTGGCCAGAAATTGTAGTTTATTGACCATTTGGGCAGTTTTTCCATCTCTTTCAACTTTCTGGTTTAAAAGCCCACATCTGCGTTTGTTTCCCACCTTTCCTGTAACTAATCTAGTCCAGATACAGATTTGCTGTATCCAGGACTGTTTGTAATCTTCTGAGCAGTGCCAAAGCCTGATCTTCAATTTTTCCCTTAGATCTGCTAGTTCTCTCCTCTCCTGCACTTCTACTAGCTTGTTAGTTTAGCACTTTACCAGACTTCTTATAGCAATTATTGTAGTACACAAAAGTGCTACCAGCACTAAACGTTCTACAAGGAAACAGCACCAGTACTTATTAATGCCCACCCCTCCAGGCATGTCTAAAGGTCAGTTCCCTCTGCTTTCTCCTATTAACCTGGTGAACATGGGCATCCTGAGGCAATGTAGCAACTGCCTCATGTACACTGACAACCCTCTCCTCTTACCCCCTGAACACTCAGACTTTTTAGAGATGCACTTATATATCCAAATTGGAAGCCACGCACTCTTCAGCCAAGACCAGAATAGCTGGTCAAGAGGAGAAGGTCAACACTTGCACCACACCACATGGAACACATAGCCCTCCAGAATACACAACAGCATTGCCTTCACATAAAAACACAAAGTACACACCCACCATTGTGGATGTTCTCAATAAAAATCTAACCAAACAGCAGAGACCTCCAAGGCAGAAACACACTCGACCACCACAACACAACACTAATCACGAGACACATAACTCTCCTAAACAGTCTGCCACTCAACCAAATCCCCTGAGACAAAACAGTATGCCCAACACACTAGTCATAGGTGACTCGATAGTGAGGCACACTGATGTCCCACTCACTAGGTTGAATAAGGAGAAAGTAACAATCAGCTGCCTGTCAGGCACCAGGATCCACCACATAATGCACACACTCAGGTCCCTCATCAACAGGTATAGATATGACTCTGTCATTGTATATGTGGGTGTGAATGACCTTAGATGTACCTTCCTGGCCTACATGAAAAGAGATATGGAGGAGTTCTCGGATTATGTAGCCGAGGTGGGTATGACCCTAGCCCTGAGCAGCATCCTACTATCATCCAGAATGATACCACAGTACAAGCAGAAAAGGATTTATTTTAACAAATGGCTAAGTTTCTGGTGTCATTCTAAGGGGATCCAGTATCTGTCTTGCCTGGGATGACATGATTGACAGACCTTGATGCTTTGCTAGAGATGGGCTACATCTGTCACCCCTGGGTTTCCAGATATTGGCCAAGGCTCTTGCCACCCCTATAGTGCCTTTTTTAGGCAGTGTTCCAAAGACCAAATTACCACCATAACAGCTACAAACAAATGCAATCTGAGGGTCATGCTGCTCATTGCTAGAAGCCTAAATCTCAAAATGTACTCGCTCAAATGGAGAACATCGGCATTCATGCTGTAACAGATACCTGGTTCAAGGGAGCAGAAAGCACCCCTGCACTACCAGGTTACAACTCATTCCACACCTTTCGGCCCCAGAACTTGGACCAAAGCTCCAAAGCCAGTGGTGTTTCGATATTCATAAAGGATGTGCACACCTCCAGACTGGTAGCCTAACATAATGCATCTGAGATACTTCAGGTGCAGCTAACATTGACTAAGACAGCAATTCAGGTCATAGCCTGCTATAGGTCCCCAACCATGTCCCAAGATTCTCACTTCACATTCCTAAGTACCATGGAGAATATTAGGGTCCAACCTAACACTCTCATACTGGGCGACTTCAAATACTCCTCCATTAACTGGGAAAACTACTCATGTACCAATACACTTGCCCAACGCATTATGGAATTCATTAATTCCAATGCCCTGGACCAGCTCTTTCGTACCCTCACTAGAGGTAGCAACATCCTTGACCTGGTCATTACTAACACGGGTGACCGTTGCTCTACACCAATAGTCAACTCCTCCCTGGTTAAATCCGATCACAAGCTAATCACCTTGGAAATCCACATCCCTCTCACCTCCCAACAAAGGTAACCACCATGAAAAACTTCTCCAAAGCTAACTTTGGGCTCCTAAAAACAGAGGTGACTAACTTCACGATACCCATGCAAATGAAGAATAGTTGCATGGCCACCAAATCATACACCAATGCACTGTATAAACACGTACACAAATGCATGGATCTCGCCATACACAATAGAAGTAAGACGCTCTCCTCAAAAAAAGGAAGCCAATCTGATGCCCCTGCCATAAACAAACTCTACAACAGAAGGAAACTGATGTGGAATAAGGTGAAGTCCCAAGACTTGAAAAACTCCCTTATCAGCCTCAACAAAAGGTTGAGATCCCTCATCAAATCTAAAGCTAGCTATGAAAACAGAATTGTAGCAGATAGTAAAGACAACCACAAGGCCTTCTATAGTTATGTAAAGAATCTCCATCACAATACCCATATTTTCTCTGAGCTACTGCACAATGGTACCTCCTATACCAATCCAACAGATATTGCAAATATACTGGCGGACATATTCAGTGCTAACTTTACCCCCCCAATACCAGTAGATTGCCAGGCACCCAGTATTACTGCTGCACAGGTTAAAACAGCACTGTCCAATGCCAAGAATACAGCTTCTATGGGACCTGACAGTATCCCTGGCTGTGTTCTACATGAACTACAGAGTGAACTGGCACCTCACCTGTGTGCCCTGTTCAATCATAGCCTCTCCTCAGGCTTTATCCCTACCGAATGGCGCACTGCTACAGTCATCCCTCTCCACAATGGAGGAGCTACTATAGACCCTGGGAACTATCGCCCCATTAGCCTGACAAGTCTGATATGCAAACCTATGGAACACATCATCATGGACCTAATAAACAAGGATATAGAGAATTTCCAAACTCTGGATCCTACAGTTTGGTTTTGTGAAGGGTAGATCATGCCTGCTCAACTTGGTAGACTTCTTTGAATCAGTCACCAGAGCTGTGAATGAAGGTAAGGTGGTTCATACAGCCTACGTTGATCTGGCCAAGGCCATTGATACCATTCCCCACTCAGGAATCATAGAAAAACTTACTAAGCTAGACATCAACCCCTATATCACTAGGTGGGTTGCAAACTGGTTCACAGATAGAATCCACAGTGTGAAAGTAGCTGACTCCAACTCAGACTGCTGACCAGTCACGTGTGGAGTCCCACAGTGTTCAGTCCTGGGTCCTCTCCTGTTTGGTATCTACTTCTTTGAAGTCCAGGCTAACATGAAGGGACTCTGGCTGACAAAGTTCGCAGATGGTTGCAAGTTGGGAGCTGTAATTAACTCTCCAAGTGATGTTGACATCCTACAGAAAAGCCTCAATGGGACCAACAACTGGTGTCAGAACCATGGCCTTAAGCTCAATGTCAAAAAATGTGTCTTCATCCCCTTTGGGAAAAACCCGGTTCCCTTGAATTACTACATTGATGGTAGTCCACTGAACACAGAAGGCATTATAAGAGATCTGGGAACACAGGTTGTCAGCAACCTCTCTTTTGACCACCACATTGCCACTGTGGTCAGAAAGTCCTTCTATGTGGCAAATCACATTACTAAGGGTTTTGCATCCAGGAAGAAATAGATCATTGTCTCCCTCTACTCTTCCCTCATTAGGCCAATCATCGAGTACAATGCCCCATTTGGCATGTACGTCACTAGACACCTGCAACAACCGGAGAGGCCACAAAAGTACCTCACAAAGATGATCCTAGGCCTTAAACCCTTGTCCTATATGGACAGTCTCAAAAAACTCCAACTATTCTCTGTCTCATATTGCCTACTTAGAGGCGATCTCTGCTTGACTTAGAAAGCCATGTCTGACCCAGCTCTGTTAGAAATGCTACATCTAAAGAAATCTCAATCCCTCCACACCACATGCTCCAGAGACCTCAACCTCATTATCACAATCAACAGAACATGCTGGAGGAACAGGTTCATAACCCAGAGACTGCTCATGCTATGGAATAGACTTCCCATACATGTCAAGCAGAGCACCTCACTGACCCTCTTCAAGAGAAATCTTGATGAGTGGATGGGAAATAGAAAAATCACCCCAGGGATCACTCCATTGGCTCTATTCGACAGAGGCACTAGGAACTAAGGTCGGGTGGCACGATGCCAAGGTAATCCTATGGGCTAGGCTTATAAAGGCTCCAGGGCCATTTGCCTGGTAAACGCCTATGAACCTATGAACCAAAAGCAGTACTGCGATAGTGTAGTGGTTAGAGTGTATGTTTTGCAAGCAGGCATTCCCGGTTAGATCCCCACTGTAACCAATTTGCATTTTACATGTGAAAGCAGTACATAAAGATTTTTTTTTATAATTAGCTACTAAATAACATATATTTGTTAACCAGAGTACTGCAGTAGGTCCAGATGTGAGGTGTCAGTTTAATAAAGTTGTGAAACCCCCATATAAACACAAGTGCCCCATTCAATATAGTCACACATGAATAAATGTAATGAAAGCACATTGGGCGATGTCAGGGACAGTAAACAAATTTATAATATGTAATGAATGATGACTCAATCCCATACAGCAGATAGTCTATAAAATAAAAATAAGCAATGCTAGGCATTGCACAGTTTTGCTGACTCAGTGTAAGCATTGTGTACATATGAATACTAAGCAATGAGTAGCCCAGCTAAGTGGATTTGCCCTTTGGTAAGCAGTGTAGAACCTGCCCCTTTAAGCACTGCCAACCTTAGCTAAGCAGGTTTGTCCATAGTTTAGCTTAGCTCAGTGTATTTAAAACTGTCCAATCATGGCAAAGAGTGGGAAATTACCCAGATTTAAACCCCAAAGGCGAGAATGCAGCTTACAACTGGTTGCAGCTTCCCACTGTAGGCAGTATGGCAGGTGTTGGTGAGGGCATACACTTCTGGGTGCAGTGCTGGGGCATACAGGAGTCCAAGGTCATGGTAGGACTCCTGGTACAAAAAACATGATGAGAGACTGCTGCAGGGCCAGTACCAGGGCTCCCAATATAAAGCTGAAGCCTGGACCATCTCGCCCCCATAATCTCACCAGTGCCACTGGTATCCCTCGGACTGGTGAGCAGGTCCAGCACCACTGTGCCTACTTGAAGTGGAGGAAGAGGGAGCTCTTGGATGAGAGTGTCCAAGAAGCAAGCCAGAGGGGTGATGTCCCAGCAGTGTGTAAGTATTCATATCAATAACTGTTTACCAAAGTCCAGCCTGTGTATGTGATGGATAGGTATGCCTAAATATTTCTCTCTTCTCTTAACAGCTGCAGCTGAGCGGGTTATGAATCAGGAAGCCCATGCCCGTATGTTGCAAAGACTGCATCGCAAGGCTGGTGAGTAACAATCCTGCTTGTAGTAGTCATACCAAATAAATATAAAGTAGCAGAAAGTCACCTGGCAGTAAAAAAACTGTGTATGGGTTGTACTGAATAAACCAGACAATATGACAGTAATAGTCCCATATAGGTGATATTTAAATAAAACGGTAACGGCCTGGCAATAAAGTTCTAAATCCTGGACTGGTTGCGTTTAGTCTGGTATTGTATGGCATTTAGTGTTGCATTCTCTGAATAGTAATGTTGTGTTAACCACTGTTACTCACACTGTGCTACATAATAAATATGTCTCAGAATGTCTGTATAAGACTGTTGTAAGTACAAGGTTAGATTGTACAGCAAAGAGAGACTTAGACAGAAAACTCTGAAGAAACAGACAGCAGTTACTAAGTAGCGCACTCTGATAAAACACAAATTGCTATATTTTAGCACACACAGCCATGGTTCAATTCCTGGGAGTGATAGTATGCTGTATGCAGCATATTTTAACTAGGAATCTGGGAATATGTATAGAAACAGTCAGGTAGTCTTAACAAACATTCCCCCCACAGGTCTTTCAGATAAGAAAACTCTAACTGCCTGGCAATAAAAGTTTAAATCCTGGACTAGTTGTGTTTAATCTGGTATTGTATGGCTTGACATGTAGCATTCACCAAGATCTGATATCAGAATAGTACTGTTATGTCAACCACTGTTTCCCACACTGTGCTACATAAAAATATGTCTAGGAATGTCTGTATAAGACTGTTGTAATTACAAGGTCAGATTGTACAACCAAGAGAGACTTAGACAGAAAACACTGAAGGAACAGACAGCGGTTTCTAAATAGGTCATTCTGATGAAACCAAAATTGTTGTATTTTTAGCTGACACAGCCATGGTTCAAATCCTGGGAGTAGTAGTAAGCTGTATGCATAATCATACCTCTCAACTGTACAGATTTTCCCTAAATGTCTAGATATTTGGCTCATGTTTTTGGCCTGTTCCTCTTTTTTACTGGCAAATCACTGGGATGATCTCAGAATTGTAGTCACCAAATAATGACATACATTTGAGTGTCAGACTTCAAATCCTTCAGAAAATGTATATTAAAACAAATCCTGTTACTCAAGCAACTAAATGTTTATGAGCAACATTCAAAATATGTCCCTATTTGTACCCCCATGTTGTCAAGCTTTGTCCAGAGTTTGTGCATTAAGAGATTTTGAGGTATGTGCATAATTTTAACTAGGAATCAGGGAATATGTGTAGAAACACTCAGGTAGTGTTAACAAGCATTCCCCCCACAGGTCTACCAGGTGAGAGAAGTAGAATTTAGCTATAAGACAGTTGAAGGATACACTTGTGTACAAACATACCACTGCCCAAACCAAGGCCATAGGGTATTGTAATAATACCTGTAGAGAAATGATTAGAGCAATGATCATTAAAGTTCTGAGTACTGCAAGGATATACAAACAAGTTAATTGACATCCCCCCCACCACATCTGCAACAATAATCTAAACACACAAATCAGTGGGTATGTTTACACCAAACCTACTATTGGGACATATGTCCTATTGTTCAACAAATATTGAAATGTGCTTCTATTAATGTTCCATTTTGAAATACTATCATTGGTGGCCTGTTGCTATCAATGTAACCTGCATGCCGTTGTAATAGCCACTGTGGTTCCATATATGCACGTGTTTTGTTTGCTATGGAACTGTTCCAAATCTGGTGTTTTGGGTTAATGGGCATATCTATGCATGCTGTTATAACTAATCCTGGATTGTGTTGACTATTACTAACCCACACATGTTCTAAAACTGTAACACCATAGCACGTTTGGGAAGGCTGTTCTCAGCGGAGCCCAACTCTACCACCTCATATGGCCATGGCACCAGCCCCCAGCACATCTGGGACCCACACCGTGACCTCCTCATCTGCTGGTCCTGCACCACCTTCAGGTGGATCCACCTCAGGGGATGGGGCTCGTCTTTCCCTAGGAGTGGGCATGGACAGGATCTTATCACCCACAGCCAGGTCCGGGGTTTGGTGCATATCAAGCTCCAAAAGGAGTTTGGAGATCTGCTACACCAGCTTGAGGGCCATGTGGCACAATTAGAGGGTCAGCCTCCCCCTCCTGTTCAGCTCCTAGCACAGCCACCTTCAGAGCCTTGAAGGTGGAGTGGTGATTGCTCATGGGTGGGGACCTCAGTCCCACTGTTTCCATTTGGGGTCTCATGGGCTTCCGATTTCCAAATACCCCTCTCCATCCAAGGTGTTTACCCCCCATGTGTCATATACTGCCACTGTATGCTGTCTTGTCTGTCTTGTCTGTTTTCCTACCCATCTTACCTCCCCAAATATAACTACTATCCTTCCCCCTCATCCCACTCTCACCTTAAAAAAAAGGGCAATATGTTCCCAAAAAAAAAATTTGCCCCATACATAGCTGTCCATTTCACACATGTGCCCACTGGACACATGTAATCTGGTCTAATTGGCTTTACAACACATTATTGTTGTCTTCACCCCTCTCTCAGGGGTTCAAGTGTCCAAATATACCTCCAAATTTAGTATATATGCACAGCTGTTGCTTTAGAAGAAATGGACAGTTGTGGACCATCCCTTTACCCATCCTGCACATCTCTAGCTACTTTCCCTATTGTCTTTCCTTCTTTCTGCCCCCTTTTTCACCACTTTCCTATCACCCTTTTTTTCTTTTCTTTTAAAGAAAGTAGCGTGGGGGTAAGCAGGAGTAAGCTCTTTTAAGCACTAGTAAGTGGGATTAAGCCTGTTTGCACAGCACTAAACAATGCCTACACAGATTAAGCACTTTTAAGGCTAACTGTCTGTAAGTATATTTAACCAGAAGTTAGCATTGCTTACCGCTGCACAAACCTGGTTATAACTGCTTAAAAGTGCCTTAATCACTCTGTATCCAACAGCCCTTGTTCTGTCCAGCAACAAAATAATCAGCCCTGCCCTGAACCTAGGACCCTGTAAACCATAGTTAGAGCAATGTGCCACTACTCCATCAGAGCTATACTACTGAAATGTTTTTTTAAATATATAATTCAATACAGGTATAGAATACTATGGAACAAACACTGTGGCGCCAGCATGTTTATATTATATAAATATACAAATATAGATGTGTATTGTGATAGATGCATATGAAAAGTGTATACATCAGATATATGTAGCTGTACATATGAAATTATACATATAGAATATGTACATATATTTCATAAAATAATATAATGTGTAGATATCAAACAAGAAATATACTGATATATCAATAGGCATATATAAAAAATATATATAGAAATATAGCTATACAAGGATAAATATATATTAACATAATATACATATATATATATATATATATAAATATATATCTAGGTACATATACATCTATACATAAATATACATATAGTGAGAGGTTTACAATCACATAGTCAATCGCACTGTGTGCGATCAATGTATGTACGTAAATCAGGTAGCATCCCCACCACCACATCTGCAACAATAATCTAAACACACAAATCAAAGGGTATGTTTACACCAAACCTACTGTTGGGACATATGTCCTATTGTTCAACAAATATTGAAATGTGTTTCTATTAATGGTCCATGTTGAAATACTATCATTGGTGGCCTGTTGCTATCAATGTTACCTGCATGCCGTTGTAACAGCCACTGTGGTTCCATATATGCACGTGTTTTGTTTGCTATGGAACTGTTCCAAATCTGTTGTTTTGGGTTAATGGGCATATCTATGCATGCTGTTATAACTAATCCTGGATTGTGTTGACTATTACTAACCCACACATGTTCTAAAACTGTAACACCATAGCACATTTGGGAAGGCTGTTCTCAGCGGACCCCAACTCTACCACCTCATCTGGCCATGGCACCAGCCCCCAGCACATCTGGGACCCACACCGGGACCTCCTCATCTGCTGGTCCTGCACCACCTTCAGGTGGATCCACCTCAGGGGATGGGGCTCATCCTTCCCTAGGAGTGGGCATGGACAGGATCTTAACACCCAAAGCCAGGTCCGGGGTTTGGTGCATATCAAGCTCCAAAATGAGTTTGGAGATCTGCTACACCAGCTTGAGGGCCATGTGGCACAATTAGAGGGTCAGCCTCCCCCTCCTGCTCAGCTCCTAGCACAGCCACCTTCAGAGCCTTGAAGGTGGAGTGGTGATTGCTCATGGGTGGGGACCTCAGTCCCACTGTTTCCATTTGGGGGTCTCATGGGCTTCCGATTTCCAAATACCCCTCTCCATCCAAGGTGTTTACTCCCCCATGTGTCATATACCACCACTGTATGCTGTCTTGTCTGTTTTCCTACCCAACTTACCTCCCCAAATATAACTACTATGCTTCCCCCTCATCCCACTCTCACCTTAAAAAAAAGGGCAATATGTTCCCAAAAAAAAATTTCGCCCCATACATAGCTGTCCATTTCACACATGTGCCCACTGGACACATGTAATCTGGTCTAATTGGCTTCACAACACATTATTGTTGTCTTCACCCCTCTCTCAGGGGTTCAAGTGTCCAAATATACTTCCAAATTTAGTATATATGCACAGCTGTTGCTGTAGAAGAAATGGACAGCTGTGGACCATCCCTTTACCCATCCTGCACATCTCTAGCTACTTTCCCTATTGTCTTTCCTTCTTTGTGCCCCCCTTTTCACCACTTTCCTATCATCCTTTTTTTCTTTTCTTTTAAAGAAAGTAGCATGGGGGTAAGCAGGAGTAAGCTCTTTTAAGCACTAGTAAGTGGGATTAAGCCTGTTTGCACAGCACTAAGCAATGCCTACACAGATTAAGCACTTTTAAGGCTAACTGTCTGTAAGTATATTTAACCAGAAGTTAGCATTGCTTACCGCTGCACAAACCTGGTTGCAACTGCTTAAAAGTGCCTTAATCACTCTGTATCCAACAGCCCTTGTTCTGTCCAGCAACAAAATAATCAGCCCTGCCCTGAACCTAGGACCCTGTACACCATAGTTAGAGCAATGTGCCACTACTCCATCAGAGCTATACTACTGAAATTTTTTTTTAAATATATCATTCAATACAGGTATAGAATACTATGGAACAAACACTGTGGCGCCAGCATGTTTATATTATATAAATATACAAATATAGATGCGTATTGTGATAGATGCATATGAAAAGTGTATACATCAGATATATGTAGCTGTACATATGAAATTATACATATAGAATATGTACATATATATCATAAAATAATATAATGTGTAGATATCAAACAAGAAATATACTGATATATCAATAGGCATATATAAAAAATATATATAGAAATATAGCTATACAAGGATAAATATATATTAACATAACATACATATAAATATATATATATATAAATATATATCTAGGTACATATACATCTATACATAAATATACATATAGTGAGAGGTTTACAATCACATAGTCAATCGCACTGTGTGCGATAAATGTATGTATGTAAATCAGGTAGCAGGCCTTGTTCAAGAGAAATCTTGACCAATGGATGGGAGATCGCAGATATACCCCAGGGATTACCTCAGTGTCACTGCTCGACAGAGGCACAGCAAAATAATGGGTATAGTTCCCCATACTAAAGGGGTGGCGTAAGCCACAAAACAATGGGCTAGGCTTGTAAATGCCCTCGGGCAGATAGCCTAGTATGAACCTATGAACCTATTAGTGCGAGTACTATATTGTTGAACCTTACAATAGCGAACAGCCGCTACAGCAGGTTTGTAGTACAGATTGCACTATAGCGGGGATTGGGAAATGTACCCGTTCCTCAGTGTAGTGCGATCTCGGAGTTTGTATATATAAGTAGGGGGGTGTTTGGGGGTGCAGGGGGGGCTTGCCCCTCTGCAAAACATGTTAAAAAATGTTTAGCGGCTAAGAGAATTTCAGTGAAGTTGAAATGTTCAACATCCGGCTTCACTGAAATGCTCAGTTCGGCATTTACTGTGGTTGGTGTTGTGATTTCCGAACATTTTCTTCGGATATATGCACTTTCGGCTACAGTAGTGTCGAACATGTTGTAGTAAACCTTAGATATATATATATATATATATATATATATATATAGATATATATATATTTATATATATATAAAATATATATATATATATATATATATATATATATATATATATATATATATATATATATATATATATATACATACATATATATCTGTATACAGACATACATATATATATATATATATATATATATATATATATATATACAATATACAATATACACACACACACACACATGAAATATATATATATATATATATATATATATATATATATATATATATATATATATATATATATATGCATAACATGTACTGCAGTTATACCCATCACGATACCTCCCCACCCCTAAGTGCAGGAGAACTGGACAAAGGCTGCAAAATACCGGGGGCAATGGACCAACACTAGGGGCACAATGTACATCCTGCAGGTATAAATGCAGAATGTCGCTACAGGAACAAGGTGTGTGTTAGCATACATGTTCAGAAGGATGTCAGTTATGACACTGTAATATATGTCATCATATACTGACAGACATCCCCACATGATCACAGTGATTCACCACAGGAAGGAATAAAATGGTACTATTCAACAGACCGGAAATATGGGCAATAAACGTGGACAGTCTGTAACAATCTGGCCAGTGACAGGTATGCTCAGAACAGCTTAGTGCAAGAAAGCATAACCCAGCCTGGCAAAGTGTGGGGGGGGGGGCATGAAAATGTGGACATATCTGACATACTGGTGTAGATGAGCTGGCACATGTGATGCAGTAACACCCTCCTGTCTGTTCCAACATCTATTGAGTGAAATAGCACAAGTCCAAAACCCAGTGACTTCCCAGGAGTTAGTCATGTAAATCTTCACATCCCCCCAATGATGTGTCAGACATACACAACGCTTATGTGGCCCAGGCAACACTACACATCTCTCAAATATCTGGACATAACATCACATTAGGGAAAATACACTGAGCTGCTAGCCATGTCACCAAGCAATATCCAAACTACAGGCAGACTGACACAATAAAAAAGCAATTTTGATATAGGGGAATACACATGTAATTGCAAATATACCAGGCACTCCAGGGATGTAACAGCACTGAGAAACAGACACCAGTGTGAAAATGCATACAGTATAGGAGTGTGTGAACCAAACTGTCAGCATGTTTGATACTCACACACTACCTCTACATATAATGGCCCAGTAACAGTGTAGTATGATGCTTGACTGTGTTATGGGGCATGTTACAGTCTTACCCTACAAAAATATAACACTTGATAGAGCACCAGAAACTGGATCCACATGCAAAGGCGGATAGAAAAGGAAACATAACACTTCTGTCTACCCCCTCCAAGAAATAACATATTCACAATACACTGCTACACAATCCTGACAGTCTGTCAACAATAGCCAGAAATACAAAGACCTCCCAACTGTACAAACTCCCAAAGAATGTCCAGGCCTTGTCATCATATATAAGGCCTCTTACACATAAAATTTCTGGCAGTCTTATACCTAACTGGGATGATATTATGAATTACATCACTAAGCAATGATATACCATATCTCTATGCCTCTGACTGCATGATATATGGATAAAGTTTGACATACTCATGGACAGAGGCCTAAACACAGGTCCAGGGTGGAGATATTGATGTTATAAACTGAGAAAGTAGCTGGTATAGGTCTAATCCTATCCCCCCCTGTCACACACATTGCAAATCTGAACATCCCACACTCTGCTGTATCCAGCCCTGAATCCTGTCTGCAACCAATATAATGTAGCCAGTCACACTACCCTCCTGTAGACTTTACATATCACTCTTAATGGTATTTGTCTGTCACAAATAACTCCTGACTCCCCTCCCCACCACACACAACCTGCCTGTACTGTCTCCTACACCTCTCCCCCACACTGCCCATGAATCTGAAATGGTGTTCCCAAGTAGTTAGACCTATCCACCTTCCAAACTGTATGCCCTGCATTGTCACCATCCCTCTATCCCCCTCCCCATTCACACACATATATTCTTACTTAGTTCTGCTGACCATCATTCCTCCCCGCTCTACAACATAACTCCACCTCCCCAGGGTCTCCCCAAACTGTCCCCTAATTGCACTACAGACCACAATGTCATCTGCAAACTGCACAGTCAACAGGTGCCCCTGTCTGATCATGTTTGTCAACCTGTCCCTCACCACTGCAAATGTGAAAGGACACACAGCTGACCCCTGATATACTCCCACCTCCACCTTTAAATCCACCTGTCATGTCAAAACCAGAAATCACTGCTGTCACACTAGCCTTCTACTTATCCTGTGGTGTCTGACAGACTCCTCTGGCACCCCTGGCCTCCACATTAAATACCACAACTACTTTCCAGGCAGCATGTCATATGCTCTCTGTCATACCTCCCAACTGTACTGAATAACTCCATTTTTATCGAGTTTTGGGGTCCAAATAATGGGGTGCCACGATTCCCGAGTGGCACCCCTTCATTTCCGACTTTTTCCATGTTTTTATTTTTATTTTTTTTTTCTCCATTTATTTTTGAGCTGACGTCATCACGTGCATGATGATGTCAGCTCTGTCAAGGCTACCAGCCTGTTGGAATGCTCCATTACACACAATGCCGTGACTGATCTGCGGGAAACAGTTATTCAAATGAATTTGTGGTTATTCAGTTCAAACAAGCGTTGAATTAGCAAGCAGATGGAGGGGGAGCAGAACATTTAAGATTTCCAAGCGCGGAGTTTGTTGGCTATGTGAGCAGGTCGGGGAGCATAGAAATTCAAATTGAACGATGAGCAGCAATAAAGTAGGAACATATTTTTCATTCTTTGAAGAAGAGGTGTGTGTGTGTGTGTGTGTGTGTGTGTGTGTGTGTGTGTGTGTGTGTGTGTGTGTGTGTGTGTGTGTGTGTGTGTGTGTGCAAATGTTCATCGGAGAAGCCCAGCAAACAAAGTGATACTTTTCAGTGGTGCCACAGGAGTAGTGTGTGGTTAAGGGGTATATTTCTCATAGTCCTATTATAGCAAGCAAGAAGGTAAAAGGAATCATACCCGATATTCTTAACCTGCCTCCTTAACTGTAGGAGACAACTCGTTAACAGCTCACAGCGATTAGTGCCTAATACTGTCCCTCATAACAACCTTTGATTTGCTGTGGTAAAGGCAGCTAGCTTGTTGCTTTGTCATACTTGGAGCATGGTAAAGGTAGTCAGCTTGTTTTTTTCCACACTTCAAAAGCAGCAAGATAACTGCCATTACCACAACAAATCAAAAATTATAACGGACAGGTACAGGATGAAGTTGAGCAAAACTGGGGATACTCTGCAAAATACAAAGTAGTTGAGAGGTATATATCATCAGCATTACTGATATTTTTCCATCCCACTGTTATCTTGAGTGATTTACTAAAATAAATAAATAAATAAATACGGAAAAAAAACATTTTACCAAGAGCAAGAAATATTATTAGACAAAATCAGGTACAGTCTGCAAAGACAGCCCACCGAATCCTAAGTTCTACAAGGGGCAAGGAAAATATGGGACAAAACCAGAAGCCATTCTATACAAAGGCAAAAATAATTGGGTAGCTGGGGTATAAAGGATCAACGTCATGGATAGATATTAAATGTTGTTGTTATTATAAGCATGTGTGTGTGTGTGTGTGTGTGTGTGTGTGTGTGTGTGTGTGTGTGTGTGTGTGTGTGTGTGTGTGTGTGACCCAAATAAGTTCATTTGTTTGTTTTACTTGCTTTCGCAGAACTTGCAGAACACTTTGAGCACTCAGTAGTTTATTTTTTTGAAACACATATTTTTGTAAAGCATATGTTTGGAGGGATAATTCCATATGGTGAGTTTTCTGTTTTGCAGTGATGTAGTACACAGCAATTCATTACAGAAAAAAAAGCTTCATTCGTCACAGGCTGCACATTTTAATGACAAGAAACTGTCATGCCAGCCACAAAACATTTAGGGGGCCTTTCTCTTTTCTTGATTGAAAGTTCTAATTAAGTGAATCGGAGAAAATTAACTGAAATTAGCTGTCAGAAAGTCACATTTAAATGAGTTATGAGCTAGACTGGCAATAAACATTTAAATGATATAAATTGCAGTTTAAGTGTATAGTTTAATGTTTGTCATGCATTAAACTGATATGAAACTGTGATGACAATCAGACAGCTTGCTCACATTTGAACATATTCAAGGCCTTGGAATTCACTGAATAAATAAAGTAAATTCCTGTTTTATATGTCAGAATGAATTTTTTTACCCAGCATGTCATGTAATGAAAGAAAAACATATTTTTTTTCTCTTAAACTTCTGGGTCTCTCTCTCTTCTTCTCTCTCTCACACACACACATACAGGCACATGCACATACATGCACACACACACACACACACACACACACACACACACACACACACACACACACACACACACACACACACACACACACAAACAGAAGCATCTCCTTGTTTGGATGATTACATAAGTAAGGCAAAATGTAATCTGTTTTATGTACAGCTCTCTTTGGGAATATGTAAAACATTAAGACATAAGACTGAAGTAAATAATGCTTAAGCATTTATCCAGATAATTATTTTGGCATTCTTTTTACTGGTGATGTCAGTAAAGTTGTGTTTTTATTCAGTTTGAAAGTCAACATAATGCTTTCTTAATAAATCACAGGATTTTAACTTGCTGATTACTATATTAGTAAGATGAAGATGTGGGCTTGTGTGTGTGTGTGTGTGTGTGTGTATATATATATATATATATATATATATATATATATATATATATATGTATATATGTATGTATATATATATATATATATATATATATATATATATATATATATATATATATATGTATATATGTATATATATATATATATAGTGTGGGTGTGGAAGTAGACTTTTATGATGGAAATGTTCTAAATTGGGCACTTTTGTCATTATTGGTTCATGCATTTTTTTCATTGCCTACTGGAAAAATGTTCAAACAACTTTAAAATCTAACAAGTGTGCTGTATTATACAAGGAATATAATTTAAATAAAGTCAGGAAAGTGTATCAAAGAACACATGCATGTTTCTTGTTTTGTGTGCAAGGGGCCAATGACTTGAAAACAGCCCAAAGGTAATCTTTATCCACTACTGGCCAGATGCATTTTCCTTGGATGTGGTGTGGGTTTCAATGCTGTGTCAATGAATGTAAGTTTTAAGGGCAGAGAAGTTTTAATGCCAAGTCTATTTTCATTGTGAGACATATTGCTTTGTTTAGCAGATGTCTATTAGTGTTTGTGCATTGTGCTGTAAAATGTAAAAATAAAATCCAAATAATCATTGTAGACATAAAGCAATATGCAGTGTGCACACATTATTGTTTATGGTAAATGGGGTGAAATAGCCAGGTAATGGGGCATTGGAATGGCTGCAGGGGGGACTCTGGTGCCATATTTTGGTTGTCTGTTTTTCAGTTTGCATTTGAAAGTTGGTATCCCACAATTCCACTGGAGTGGGCAGGGTTACATAATTATGTATGCAAATTTTATGTTAATCACCATACAGATTTGTACCTATTTTTCATGGGCCTTGTCCAGATTTTTGATGTTTCCAGGTTGAGAGGTATGCTCTCTGTAGATGCACAGAGACACAATGCAGCTGCATCTCAGCCTCAGTGCAGAGCTCCATCAGCACTTGTGGATCAACATTTGAAACTGTAACCCTCTTAACTGGCATGAAACCATACTCCAAATCATCAATCATCACCATGTTCTCAACCTAGCTGCCACCACCCTTTACCATTACCTCATCCTGTGACAGATCAATGTTATCTCTCACTTATTACTATAGCTCTGCAGACCACCCTTGTTCAGAAATGCAGTACCCATACATATTCGCCAACATCTCACACATCCTCTCACTTTCCAAGACTACGGCAAACAATCCAGTTAAAAATACCACTGCCAGGTCTCAGAAACACCTTCAGGCATCCACAGGTATGTCACCTGGAACAACAGCCTTTCAACTGTTAAACCCCCTCACAGCTATCCTTAACTTCTCCTTGATAATCGATTGCACCTCCTGATTAACCATACCCACCTCAGCCAACCTTCCCTCCCTCCCCCATTTTTCTCATGGCACAGGCCATCAAAGTGATGTTTCCATATGTTCTAAATGCACTCCTAGCTTGTATGTTTCACCCATATTCCTTTATCACCCTTTTGTGCTGCACATCCACCCTAGCTGTGTGCCTCTGTCTAGCCAATAGCTACTGGCCCTATACACCAACCATGCTGTCCAACATTACATACATCCCCAGACTCCACATCTGAATGTCAGACTCCAGCCATGTCCAACACTCTCTTGGCCATGCACCCCATCTCTTTATACTCATGTTTACTCTCTACATCTGTCTGTCAATCCTACTTCTCCTTTGCCAACACTTTTCTCTGCATGCTCCCGTGTACTTCTTCATTCCACCATCACATGTGTAGGAGCAGTCACCATCTGGGCAGCATGTCAACCTGTGTCTGATTGAGCATAGTAGGCCACAGGTGCATTAATGTAATGCTGAGTATGAGTACAAATAGGACACATCCACTGAGGGCAATCAGAAGGCCATCCCCACATATGCCTGTGGTCTCACAGGCAACTATTCAACCCACCCTGTAATGGAGGTCAGCCACAGCACATACACACACACCATCATAGGCACCGGAAGCTGTTGAAGACGGGGGGGGGCAATTTTTTTTAACTGTTTGCTACTACAACATAGGTTCACTTGGAGGACATTTTATTCTTAGCCAATTCCCTTTTGGTGCTTGAAGTAACATTTTCTGATTGGTCTTACCTATCCCATGGCTGATAATTGTATATTAGCCCTTGTGAGAATAACTATGATCATACCATAGATAATTTGAGGGGACCCATGTAAGGGATGCAGCATTTAGGAACTGCCTCTATCCATTAGTGGCATGAGGTGCAATCCCAGAATACATTTTCTATTAACCATCCTTAGATCCAAGTTGCATTTGGATATGGACAGATGAGCTTTGTTTTATTTTTATGTATAGTCTGTTCTGGAACAGTGGTAGCCTATGTGATATATATCCATCTCTCCACAACATTCAGTTTAGATACCTGGACTGAGTATTTCTGATGCCATTTGACTTGTTGATGTTCAGTAGGTCCATCTGTATTAGGTCGGAGGATGCCTTGTATGCCAGACATGTCATCTGTAAGCACTCTGTAGGATACTGAGTATAGTAATAAATCTTTGAGGTGGTCCATGCAAGACCTATTGTTTAGGACTTGTATCCTTTTAGATAGGTATCTCTGAAGGTATTCCAATTGTTGCATGGGGCTGGACAGAATGATGCCAAAGTGGGCATTATACAAAATGACTGACCTAATGAGAGCATTGTAAAGGGGGACAACAACATCTCTAGATCTAGTCACAATCAATTTGTTTATAAGCTGTGCAATATATAAAGGCTTTCTTATGACTCTGGGCACATGTTGGTCAAAATTTAGGTCACTGTACACACAAGTTCCCAAATGTCAAACAACTGGGTCAGTTCTCAGAGGGCATTGTCATGATTTTGACACCAGTTATTATTTGGGACAAATCTTCCTGCATGATGTTTGTCATTTAGGGATTCAGTAATTACTCCTAGCTTGCAGTCATCTCAAACATAGCTGGCCAAAGCCCTTTGGTATTTCCTTTTACTTTTGAGATGTATATGCCAAACAGAAAAAGTCTCAGCACCAAACCCTGGGGGACTCCATTGGTGATTGGTCTCTTCCCCTATTTTGATCTCCTGCATCCTGTGAGCAAGTTGGCAATACAGTGATGCAAGTGTTTGCTCCTACATGATTTTGTAGTACACCTGAGTAGGGGATTTTGTCAAAAGGCTTGGTCAGGTCAAGGTAATGTGATGTGAATTGTTTTACCTTCATCCATTGCTTTGGTAACAAGAGTAAAGCTTAAAATTTGCCCATGATTTTGAGCCTTTCACACTTTCCTCTGGGTTGTATTCAAACACATTTTTAGGGCCATGGATACATGTATGCATTCTTTGATGCACCTTACCGATTGTATTAAATTATATTCCTTGTATAATACAGCACCAGTTGTTAGAATTTATTTTAAATTTGTAGTTTTGAGCAGTCTTCTAGTAAGCAATGAAACAAAATGTATGAACCAATAATGACAAAACTACCCATTTCAGAAAATGTCAACCATAAAAGTCCACTCAAACTTCTGTCATTACAATCCACCAATATGAGCAAATATGCAACATCTCTGCAGAAGTAAGTCATTTAAATAATTCCACATCAAAGGGATCTCTAACTAAGGAAGAGGTTGCTTCCTAGGAAACAACTTTATATTTCATTGTTTCATGTACAAATAAAGTGGCTGTTGCCCTTGAAGAATAAATTGCCTATGTTACATTAAAAAATGATAAGCTAGTAATATTGCAATATGGAATGGATGGCATACTGATAACAGGTTCATAGTTACTAGGTAACTCCTCCAAAGGAGAACATTCATAGGACTGCAGCATCCACTCTCTTTAAAGTACAACACAGTACAGTACCAGCGATCCATCTGCATACTATGGGAGTAGAAACCCCAGCCTTCTCTGTCAAAAGTAAGGCTATTACCTGTTGTGCTACTAGCAATGCAAATAGACTTGGAATAAGCAGCACTAAACTTCTCTTCTCCTGAAGCTCTCAGCTCCTTGTAATTTTTTTTATTTATTTAACATGAAAGTCCCAGGGAGAAATGCTCCAGATGTATGTCTTTGTAATGTGGGAGGAAACCAGAGCACCCCGAGAAAATGCACACAAACACAGGGAGGACATATGGACTCCACACAGAAGGCACCCCGGCCAAGAATCAAACCAGCAAACCTTTTGGTGTGAGGTGACAACACTACCACTGCACCATCCACTTGACGCAACTAAAGCTCTCAATTTCACAGCAGAAGTGGAAGGGGCAAAGGTTGAAAACCAGGGACACATTTTAAATATTGCTGGTATAATCTTAGAAAGTTGCTAAAATAGTGTTTTGTGTTACCATGTGTTTCCAAAAAAGATAGGAAGACTGAAACTTAAAGGGCTCTCATCATTATTTAGTGAATTCCATTCTCAGTGATTTGCCAGAAAACCACAAATTTTAAGAGGAACAGACCAAAAATATGACCCAAATGTTCTGTTAAAATCTAGACAGTTGAGAACTATGGACTCAGCTCCCCAAATCACAGGTGGTGGTGTGGGTAGAGAATGCAGGCTGTTGTATCAAAGGTACAGGGTTTGAGCCTGGGTAATTCTAACCACCAGGCATAAGTAACTGGGGCATTCTACACAAACACACACAGGAAATCTGAAATAGTATGGGTATTAAAGATGTAGTAGAAGTACTGACCATAACGATTGTAGAGAAGGAATGTCATATTTCCCAGGTGGAGGATAATAACATTGAAATGCAGTCTGCAGGACAATATCAAATACAATGTATTTTATTGAAAAAAAACAAATCTGACTTAGAAGTACATTTGCAGTGCTAGTGCCACATAATAATTCTGAGATGCCAGTAGAGGTATAGCACTAAGGCTAGACTACTAACACTGCAGAATATATTTGTCTGTGCATCCTGTCACTATGTGCATCTGAGTACCTCATTGAAAAGATCCATTTCACAGTTAAACCATGACCTCATAATTGATAGACACATTGCTTGGTTTACACAAGGCTGCTGAGTCTGGCAGATGTTAAAAACCTAAAGAAGTAATTAAGTGGAGTTAGTGGGATCATTCCATCAAAGCAGACCTTTTATTGGGCATAAAAATGTCAGCATATGGCAACACATGTACATTACCTAATCCAGAAAGGTGTTAAGTTTGGAATGGCTTATCAGTTCTTGCTCTCATATAAGAGGGTTAGGATTTTGGAACATTTGAAAGTGTTCTTCTACTGCCAATTTGGTTGCACATTTTATGCAGTCACACCACTATGATCCATTATATTTAAGGTTTTTATTCTTATGTATAGCTTGCCAGTTGCTGGATTTTACTTAGATAGTATAAAACTTTTCTTTAACTTTATCTGCCACTTTGTCTGCTGGTGCACATTCTGGGAAGCCAGCCGGTGACATTTTGGTAAGTTTGAAAAAGAAAAGTAAACCAGATAAATTGCTAAGCATCTTTTTTTTTTTTTTTTGCACCCTTGCCCCCCCCCCCCCCCCACTCCCAGCAATCAAGAAACTTTCCAGGTGGTATGAGTTCTTCCTACAACCCTCTCCCCAAAAAAATACTGAAGTATAAATAAATACCCAAATAAAACCAAGACCCAATCCTCCAAAGGCAGACGACCTGTCTGGTGAACCCCAGCCATAAACAAACTATACAATAGAAGGAGGAAGCTACTACATGATAGAGCAAAATCCCAAAAAGGGAAGGCATCTCTGATCAGTATTAGCAAAAAACTAAGGGCACTCATAAAATCGTCAAAGGCCAGCTTTGAGAGAAAAATTGCACAGGACACTAAAGATAATCACAAGGCTTTCTTTAGTTATGTTAGGAACCTGGGTGGGAATTCCCAGATATGCTCAGAATTAGTCCAAAATGACAAAAAATACACTGATCCCACAGACATTGCCAACATCCTAGCTGACAGGTTCAGCGCAAACTCCCCACCAAAGGGCAAATATCTATCCCAGCAGAGTGCTGCCCCCGACATCTCAGATGCTCAGGTGAGAGCCGCCCTCTCCAAAGCAAAAACACAGCATCAATGGGACCAGGCGGTGTCCCAGGCTGCGTCCTACATGAACTCAATAAGAGCTAAACCCAAACATAAAACTACTGTTCAATCTCAGCCTTACTACAGGATATGTACCCAAAGAGTGGCGTGCAGCAACAGTGGTCCCTCTCCACAAAGGTGGTGCCTCAACGGACCCTGGAAACTATTGCCCCATAAGCCTGACTAGCTTGGTCTGCAAAGCTATGGAAAGGATCATCATGGACCTCATAAATAAAGATATTGGGGACCTACAGACACTGGATCCTACCCAGTTTGGCTTTGTTAAGGGCAGATCCTGCCTCTTAAACCTGGTTGACTTCTTTGAAACAGTCACCAAGGCCATTGTCGAAGGGAAGGTGGTCCACACAGCCTATCTGGACCTCGCAAAAGCCTTCGATACAATACCCCACTCAGGCATTATAGATAAGCTCACCAGCTTAAATATAAACCCCTATGTCACTAGATGGGTTGCAAACTGGCTCAAGGACAGAACCCACATGGTTAGAATTGCTAGAGCCATGTCAGACTAAAAAAACAGTTACAAGTGGCGTCCCACAAGGCTCAGTCCTGGGACCTCTCTTGTTTGGTATATATTTTTCGGAGGTACAGGCCAACACGGAAGGACTGTGGCTGACCAAGTTTGCAGATGACTGCAAACTGGGCGCCATAATCGACTCTCCAGCCGACACAAGCATCCTCCAAAAGGGCCTCATAGAAACAGACAACTGGTGCCAGAGCCATGGCCTCAAGCTAAATGCCAAAAAGTGTATAGTCATCCCCTTTGGCAAAAACAAAGTGCCCACAAATTACCACATAGGTGGTAATCCATTAAGTACAGAAGAAGTCATTAGGGACCTGGGGACCCAAGTTGATAGCAATCTCTCATTTGACAACCACGTGGCCAAAGTGGTTAGAAAAACATTTTATATAGCCCACCTAATCATGAAGGGATTCACATCTAGATTAGGAGAGGTCATCGTACCTCTTTACTCATCCCTCATCAGGCCCATAATCGAGTACAATGCCCCTTTTGGGATGTACCTTACCAAACACCTGCAGCAACTGGAAAGACCCCAAAAGTACCTCACCAAGAGGATCAAAGGGCTCAAACAGATGCCATATGCTGCCCGGTTAAAGAAACTCCAGCTCTACTCAGTGGCATACCGCCTGCTCAGAGGTGACCTGTGCCTGACGTATAAGGCCATGTTCAACCCGGAATTAAGGGACATGCTGCACCTCAAAAAATCCAAATCCCATCGAGCTACGCTGAGAGACTTGAACCTCAGCACTGAAATAAATAGGACATGCTGGAGGGACAGATTCATAACCCAGAGGCTCCCTTCACTATGGAATAAAATCCCAGTCCAGGTTAGGCAGAGTCCCTTATTGACTCTCTTCAAGAGGAATCTTGATGAGTGGATGGGAGATCATAGGTTTACCCCGGGTATCACTTCTGTGTCACTGTTAGACAGAAGCACAGTATACTAACCTCGAAAAAGGGCATAGCAAAATTAATTTAAAATGGGTGGCGAAAGCCAAACATACTCTGGCTAGGCTTATAAATGCCCTAGGGCAGATAGCCTAGTATGAACCTATGAACCTATGAACCTATGAAGTAAATAATCAACTCCCTGCTGTTCTGCATTGGGTAAAGGAAATGCCAACAGTATAGAGGAAACCACTGGACCTGACTTGGATCCATCCATTGCCCACTGGCAGCAGCCTACAACGTACAGCGTAAAACACCTTACAGCAGTTTGGGGAACTGTGGCATCAGACAAGTGAATAATTCAAACCATTTTGCAAGGCTTTTACATAGAATTTTAGCAGTTGTCTCACACTTCTTTGATTCCCAAGACACCAGTTAATCAGGAACAAATTGTTTTAAGTTTATTGGACCAGATTTTACTAACAATGGTACTACAATGGGTCCTGGTTGCCAAAAAAATCTTCACAGAAAATTCTTAGTTACAGGGATTGACACGTGATTGCAAGTATGTTTACTATTTCTGTACGTAGGTACGTCATGACAGTCAGAAAACGTATTGGCAATCAAAACACAGGCATCCAACTTAAAAAAAGACTATGCAAACATGTCCTTCAATCCCCAAGCCAATATTAGTGTTTTCTTTTTTACGTTAAGGTTAAGCAAAAAAGAGGTATTTGTATATAGTATAAATTATGCTTCAACAACAAGAAAATGGTATACTGCAAAGGTATGGTTGCAGTACAAGCATTTGTAGACAATGTAACTGTTTTTAACAAGAGAATCAGAAATCACAGCACAAGGGGTTTCTTTAATTATAACATTTCTGCTGCAGACTTAAAAACGCATGTTCGGACTTCAGATAAGGTTTACTAACTGAAGTAGTAGTACAGAAATGCAAAACAATTATGCACTGCATCAACAAAATAATAAATATCAAGAGCTGAAACAAAACAATTTGAGATTTTTAAGAGCACGTGTACAGCCCTCAGTTTCTCTACCTTTCTTACTATCCCCATGAGCATATGTAACCCTCATAATTTCTCAACAAGTTTATCTGCAGCCATCCACAGCAATTACTGTAATTTGAAATCACCGCGCCAAAACACTGCGCATGCACTTCTCCACATTAGTGCTTCAAAAGCGTTTGAGTTCTGAGGGTTAGTCATGGTTTTGTTGTACAATGTATTCAACAAATACTGTGCAATCCCTAAATTAGAAATCTTAGTATATATGAATCTCTGCACAGTGCTAAAAGTATCACCTATGTTTCCGAATTCCTAAAGCTGAATGGCAGGGCAAAGCACAGCACCATAACAAACTGAAGTTGAATGGCAGGGCAGAGCACAGAACCATAACAAACTAAAGCTGAATTGCAGGGCAGAGCACAGCACCATAACAAACTAAAGCTGAACGGCAGGGCAGAGCACAGCACCATAACAAACTAAAGCTGAACGTCAGGCAGAGCACAGCACCATAACAAACTAAAGCTGAACAGCAGGGCAGAGCACAGCACCATAACAAACTAAAGCTGAACGGCAGGCAGAGCACAGCACCATAACAAACTAAAGCTGAACGGCAGGGCAGAGCACAGCACCATAACAAACTAAAGCTGAATGGCAGGCAGAGCACAGCACCATAACAAACTAAAGCTGAACGGCAGGGCAGAGCACAGCACCATAACAAACTAAAGCTGAATGACAGGGCAGAGCACAGCATCATAACAAACTAAAGCTGAACGGCAGGGCAGAGCACAGCACCATAACAAACTAAAGCTGAATGGCAGGGCAGAGCACAGCATCATAACAAACTAAAGCTGAACGGCAGGGCAGACCACAGCACCATAACAAACTAAAGCTGAATGGTGCGCACACACACACACACACACACACACACACACACACACACACACACACACACACACACACACACACACACATACACACACACACACACACACACACACACACACACACACACACACACACACACACACACACACACACACACACACACACACCAAACTAAAGCTGAATGGAGCACATAAAAAATGTCTTCTTACTGAATAGCAGGGAAGAGCACCATAACAAACCAAAGCAGTTGAACAGAGCACATAAAAAAATGTCTTCTTACCATGGTTGAGTCTGGCAGCTGCTAAAAGCATAGTTCCATGCACTTTTAATTCACAAAGCATGCATGAGTCTTCTGTTTGGTCCTCTAGCTGCTAAAAGCATAGTTCTGCGCACTTTTGTTTTCAAAATTCTTCATGTTAGCATGCAAAGCATGCATGAGTCTCTTGTTGGGTCCTCCTCCCTCCACAGCTGTAAAAGTGTGTGTGTGGGGGGTGCTCCCTCCCTCTCGTTCTATGATTCTGGCACCTATGCACACCATAGCTACAGACAACCAGCTTCGGACATGTTTAGGACAAACATCAGCTCCCTGGCTTGACATCAGTATAGAAGGATATGCACACCACATGCACCCCTACTCTCACCATTAATCAGGTGCAAACTGCCTACTTACACATAATGCTATGCATGTCCATACAATTCTGCTAGGTACTGGAGTATTATTTTATGTACTGTTGTGGCTACTGATACTCATTACTAGTGAGCTGTCTCTGTAAAGAACTATGGACAATGTCTATGTCCTGTGATGTGTTTTTCCCTGTTTATGTCTTTCAGGTGTGATGCAAAGGCTTCCAGCCTATGATGTCTAGGAGACAGCAGTCATAACTGAGGCCATCCTGGAACACTACCACATCCTCTTCAGTTGGGGTTGCCAGCATCAGCAGGAGAGGACAGCCCTGTGGGAAGGCCTCACACATAGAGTGAAAACCTTGGAGAACCATGGCCGCATGTACGAACAGGTCAGGCACAGAGCAACTGACCAGATTTGGCATGCACGGCAATGGGCTGTTGTGGTGGTGAGGGACTATTCCGCTACTGCTGGGGGGCCAGCCAGAGAGGCCCCACTTACAGCAATGGAGGAGCTCCTTGCCAACATGTATATATGTATGGAGATGCATATATGTGGACAAATCTATACATAATACATATATGAGATATACATCCACACGTATATCCACATATACGCATAGATACATATATACAGAAAGGTGCATACATATATATATATATACATATATATATATATATATATATATCTATATATATATATATATATATATATATATATATATATATATATATATATATCTATATATATATATATATATATATATATATATATATATATATATATATATATATATATATATGTATGCATAAATATACAGAAATATGACAGCTACAAATACATGCGATCTGAGGGTCATGCTACTGCACACTAGACATCTACATCTGAAAATGCACTCACTGGACATATTCCTTAAAATGGGGAGCTATGACATCTGTGCTGTAACAGAGACCTGGTTAAAGGCAGCAGGAAGCACCCCTGCACTACCAGCCTATCAGTTCTACTTTCTTTAAATGAAAACGTGTTACATCGTATACCACTCCATCGACACATATACACCAAACCATGAAATAATCGAATGCACGAAACCGCAAAACTCAAAATACCGAATTGTCATACTTGTCAAACCCCACTGCCCAAAACATACTACCCACCCAAACAAAATAAATAAACCACAAACATACACCAACCAAAACCCTACTTCTAACCATACACTAAACCTCACATACACCACTATCTATGCACTATCCTTAACCCCTCCCTAACCCTAAGGTCCGTAACTACGGCGCACTTACCCTACAGAGCTATACCCAAACAAAATAAATAAACCACACACATACACTAACCAAACCCCTACCCCAAACCCTACACTAAACGTTAAATACATTACTCATCTTACATTACCTATCTATGCACTGACCTTAACCCGCACGCTAATCCTAACCCTAATGTCTGTAATTATCGCACACTTACCTTACGGATCTGTAGCTCAGATGGGCCAACCAATACACTTCGACATTTTGAATTTCACGGTTTTGTGTGTTCGATTGTTTTGCGGTTCAGTGTATATGTGTCGATGGAGTGGTGTTCGATGTAACGCGTTTTCAGTTAAATAAAGTAGACCCCAGGCTATTACCCATTCCACATTTCTCTTGGCTGCAGAACTGTGACTGAAGCTCCAAGGGTGGTGGTGTTTCCATATTCTTTAAGGAGGCACACACCTCCAGAGTGCTTAACAACTTAGGCATTACAGATCCTGCAGGCATAGCTAACATTGGGTAGGGCAGTGGTTCAAGTCGTAGCCTGCTATAGGCCCTCAAACATGTCCCAACACTCACACGCCATGTCCCTAAACACCCTGGAGGATAATATTGTCCAACCTAACACTCACATACTGGTTGACTTCAACTACCCCACCATTAACTTGGAAAGCTACTCATGTACCCATGCACATGCCCATCACATCAACCTGGCCCTTCCTAATATGGGCGACTGTTGCTCGACACCAATAGACAACTCCCCCTTGTTATATCTGAACACAAATTAATCACCTTTAGAAATCCATGGCTCTCCCATGCCCCCCTGCACAGGTAACCACCACGAAAAGCCTTTTCAATGCTGAATATGGCCTCATAACAGCAGAGGTGGGTAACATCACGGCAGCCATGCAAATGGAGAATAGGTGCATGACAGCTGAATCAAACATGAACATGTACACAAATGCATGGGTGCTGCCATACCCACTACAACCAGGACCCTCACCTCCAATAAAAGGAAGCTGATCAGGTAGTGTTCTGCCATACAGACACTGTACAACAGAAGGAGGGAACCAATACGGAATAACATGAAGTCCCAAGACTGGAAATAAACTCTTATCAGCCTCAACTGAAGATTGAGATCCCTCATCAAATACTACAAAGTTAGCTGTGAGAATAGAATTGGAGCATATAGTGAAGTCAACCACAAGGTCTCATACAGTTATGTTAAGAATCTCCATGGCAATAGCAAGATTTGTTCTGAGCTGCTAGACAATGGAACCTTTCAGACTAAGCCAACAAATACTTCCAATATATTGGCTGGCATCTTGAGTGCAAACATTACCCCTCACTCCCCGCCCCAAGGACCAATCACAATACCAGTACAGCACCAGGCACCCAGTATTACTGCAGCACAGGTTAAAACACCACTGTCCAAGGCAAAGAATACAGCTTCTATGGGACCTTGGAATATCCCTCGCTGTGTTCTACATGAACTACAGAGTGACCTTACCTGTGTGCCCTGTTCAAACACAGCCTCACCTCAGGCTTTGTCTCTACTGAATTGTACACTGCTACAGTCACCCCTCTCCACAAACGAGGTGTAACTACAGACCCTGGGAAATACCACCCCAACTGCCTGACAAGTCTGTTATGTGAAGCTATGGAATGCATCATCATGCACCTAATAAACAGGGATATGGGAATCTGAAGGCTCAGGATCCCACACAGTTTACCTTTGTGAAGGGTAGGTCATACCTGCTCATTCCACCTGGTCAACTTCTTGGTGTCAGTCACCTGAGCTCTGGATGAAGGCAAGCTGACACATACAGCCTACATTGATCTGGCCAAAGACTTTGATAAGATTCCCCACTCACTAACTAGGTGGGAACAGAGGCACACACACACAGGTAGAATGGACATACTGGTGTCATACATTGAGACAGTTGCAGATGTCACTGGGTTTGTTGTAACATCCTTTACGAGGAATATGACATCAGTAATAACCATAGATGTGAGTATTTACTGACTGCATTCCTC